>NC_062269.1:40950208-41250208 GCF_916048215.2 Malus sylvestris | reverse complement strand
TTGTAGTGGTTATATGTCTCCTGAGTATGCAATGCACGGGCATTTTTCTGTCAAGTCCGATCTGTATAGTTTCGGTGTTTTAGTGCTAGAAATCATCAGTGGCAAGAAGAACAGTAACTTCTTTCAGACCGATGCAGCTGAGGACCTCGCGAGCCATGTAAGCTTAAAGTGAAAAGTGCAGTGTTCTGTTCTCCTGTATTGACATAGCATTATGATTTAAACTTTTGAGTTTTATGCAGGCTTGGAAGTTATGGAGAGACGGGAAATCTTTGGAATTGTTGGATCAGTGTATGAGAGACTCTTATTCGAGGACTGAAGTAATCAGATGCATCCACATCGGCTTACTTTGTGTTCAGGAAGATCCAGCTGACAGGCCTACAATGCAATCAGTAGTTCTCATGCTCAATAGCTACTCTGTCAGTCTGGCATTACCTAAACAACCGGCATTTTTTCTCCAAAGCAGAGCAGTGGGGAACATGCCAAAGATAACGCTGGAGTCCGATCAATCTATCAGCAAGTCATCTCCGTCCGTTTATGAAGGATCTATCACTGAAGTATACCCTAGATAGTGTGCATTACCAAGGCGTTAGATCTATTGTAATATATGTTTATCAACCCACTGCTTTGCAATCTATGGATTAGAATTTTATATATATAGGTGAGGAGCGGTGGATTCAGGATTTATAATTAATGGGTTGGTTAAAGTGTTTAATGTTTTTTTAAACCTCAATATAATTACTCATAAACCAAAATATTTGAGATTATATTTTAGGGTAAATTGCGGTTTGACCTCCTGAAATATCACCCCAATTGAAATTGACCCCTAAACTATTTTTTTGGTAAATTAAAATCAGTCAATTAACCCTTTCCCATTGATTGCGGAATCAATTTCGTCAAACTCAAGGGCAAATTAGTCATTTTTATCATTAATTATTAGTTGTCTGCTATAACCACTAATAAAATTTTGACATATGGACACAGAATAATTCAAAAGCATATAGCATAATGAGAAAACATAAAAAACCAAACGTTTACATAATGGACCATCTCACATTGTCATTATTTGTTTTCAAATGTCATAAGTTCATGGGTGGTTATAGTTGACAAGTAAGAGTTGATGAAGGAAAAACTAATTTTCTTTTGAATTTGACGAAATAGTGGACGGAATCTATCGACAAAATATCAATTGGCTAATTTCAAATAGTATAGGGGGTTAATTTATAAAAAAGAATAATTTATGAGGTCAATTTCAACTAGAGTATAGTTCAAGGAGTCAAATAACAGTTTACTCTATATTTTAAAGGTTACTTGAAATTTGAGGAATGAAAATATGAGAGAGGAGAGAGTAGTGGCTCGGTGGCAAAATGACCGCATTTGGTGGCGGGGTTGGGGGGTTTGTGTGGCTCACTGGTTGTGCAATTCGGGAGTTGATATGACAGTGATTGAGGGTTATTTTGGGGGGGAGTAATCGGGGGTGGGCGTGCCCAGTATGCAGAAACATCAACTTCAAGCAGTTCATTCAGTCATTTCATCAAAAAATGGTGGGTTCCAAACCAACGAGAAGATCAGGAGGTCACCGGAGTTGATCCCAGCCACTTTTTTGGCCTTCACCGGGTCAACTGACCACTTTTTTGGTCCTGTGGACTCCCCACATGATATGAAGAATACCAAGGAAGCTTTTTTTCCACATAACGTGATTGACAAGGCTCAAGTTTTCACGCCTATGATTGGAACAAGGTTCTTTTCTCTTTGTATAAAAAATCAAAGGGTTTCTCTCTCTCTCTCTCTATTGAATCTTCTTCAGTGTGTTGTTACCTAACATTGCACGTTCCGACGTTCGGATTGTGCTTTGCACCTTCCTTCCTTTTTCTCTCGGTGGTGCTTTTTTTATTATTTTTTGGCTATTTTATTTATTTTATAAATTAAATGAATGAACAAATGAGCTTAGCTATTCATTGCCATTTGTATGAGTGTCAATTGTTTAATGATATACGAAAAACAGTTTATACATATTAATGTTTTATGGGGTGTGTGGATGTTTATGCATATTAATGTTTTATGGGATGTGCTATCCACACACCACAAATTACTTCTCATACACCCTTATTAATTTCTATCCGTTGATCTTCTTCAATTTATTCAATCCGACTGTCAAAAATTAGAAAGATGTTTGAGAAGTAAAATGGAGTGTGTGGATATCACACTCCATATTTTATTTGGTACGGTACATTCATATGAACCAGGATCATCTCCTGAGCAATTCCCTAGGGATCCTAGGGATCCCGCAATCTTGTCCTTTCATTTTATATCGTGCGGTCAGTTTTTGTTAGTTATTATTCATATTTGAATTTTAAAATTTAAAATTTAAATGATTTATGACCGCACGATATAAAATGAACGGACAAGATTGCGGGATCCCTAGGGAATTGCTCAGGAGAGGATCCTGGTTCCATTCATATATGTAAATCTTTCTCAATCTACTGACAGAATCTAAAGTCAACAATCAATCAAAATTTGATCCTATGGCTACTAAAATATAGACGCTAACCATTAACTAGCTGGTTAATGACACCAAGTCAGTCTGAAGTGTTCTGCTCACCCCCTCTCTCCCACTTCCAGGAAGTCCCACAATGGATTCGACCCCTCTCGGCAGGAAGAGGATCCGGTTGTGAGGATCCTGGAAATCCTCGAATCTTGTGCGTTTATCGTTAATCGTACGGTCAGAAATTATTTTAAATATATGTATCTAATATTAAACATGAACAGTACCTGACAAAAACTAACCACACGATAAACGTTGAACGGACATAATTCGAGGATCCTCAAGATCCCCACAAAGAGGATCCGCAGGGGATCCTCTTCCCTCTCAGCATCCAAATCTTGCATCACTTCTCTTTATCTTGAAAGAATCTATTTTCTTTTTTATTAACAACAACGTTAGTGAGTTAATTAGTTGTTATGGAAGAGGAAGATCAATGAAAATCGAAACCGCATTATTAAGCATAAACAAAGTTGCTTTTCGTCACTGTAATAAAGTGCTACCATTTGCACTTGAAAAAATCTCTTTTGATCCATTATTTTGGCGTCTCCATATAAATCAGATGACAAAGTTGGTCTTGAAAATGAACAAATTTTTATTTTTATTTTTGTAAAGAAACGGGGAATACAACCCAAAGTAACAATATTTTGATTTAAGAGTATTGTTCTCTTCACTTGTAAGTGAGAGGTCTTAGGTTCGCTTCTCAGCAAAGGCAAATTCGAATCATATTATTGCTAGCCTATTGTGAGACATAACCTAATCATCCGCTCCTTAATGTAGATAATACCACTTGTTTCAGAACAAAAAAGAAAGAGTGTTGTTATAATTTTTTTTTTTTTGACAAACAGAGCTACATTAACCAGGTAAGAGAGGCCCAAAAGTACAACGAAAGCCAAAGCAACAAGAATCACCCAATACAACCAGTAAATACAGGGGTTAGACTACCCGACACTCAAAGCAAGGCTCAAAGTGTCCCTCCTAGTACCTCCCCCACAAATTAAAGCGGACAAGGTAAGCCATCCTTATTTAAAACATGCACAAGTGAAGATGGGGGCCTATCCACCCAAGACACATCACACATCTCCACACACCTTCGCGACGCCAAGTGGTCAGCCGCCAAATTGGCTGATCTTGGAATCCAAGACCAACGACAGACATGAAAGGCTTCTCCAAGCTTCACACATTTCGCTAAAATAGGAAAAGCCTCCCACCTGCCCTTAGAAATTGAACCCCTCAAACAGGATATAGTGTCATGAGAATCCGATTCAACAACCACATGAGTGAGAAATCATTATTGACTTGGAATACGAAATCTCTTAGTAGCTTTATTATAGGAGAGTTTTAACGAAACACTTCCGGTATTGTTCATTTTTAACGAAAAATCACATTTTTACCTTTTTATGATACTATTCACTACACCCTTATTTGTCATTTTTCATTAAAACTAATTTTTTTTTTTAACTTTTCGTTAATTTTTCTTTATTATATAGTGGAATTATGCACATGCATGAAGGCTAATATTTATAGAATTGAGGGGATCTTTTCTTCGAAAATGGGCGTCACGTCGAAGTGTTTAACATAAGTGTTGATGCACAAAATCAATGGGGACTTTGGTACAACAGAAAGTGTTAAGTTTGTGACCTTCGCTAGATTGTTCCGGTCACTAGTGTGGATAAGTATATAAATGGATAGAGGCAGGGAAGCAAACACAAAATGTACGTGGTTCACCCAGATTGGCTACGTCCACGGAGTAGAGGAGTGTTCATTAATTGTGAAGGGTTTACACAAGTACATAGGTTCAAGCTCTCATTTAGTGAGTACAAGTGAATGATTTAGTACAAATGACCTTAGACAATATTGTGGGAGAATGATCTCCTTTTATAAAAGAGTTTCTAACTTTGTTCTGACATTGACACGTGTCGTGTTGTGATTTGCTTATGATGTTGACACGTGTTGCGCTATGATTGGCTTCAGATGTCGACACGTGTCGCACTGTGATTGGCCTCCTGGTTGGATGAGAACTCTTCTGTTTATATTTATTTGTTAGAAAACATGAAACTTGAATTTGGTTTCCTACGATGATCGACCATTGTTAGGATTGAAAACATCAAAGATGCAAATGTAATATGTATTCTGAATTTCTTCAATGTCTTGATTTTCCACATAACGTGATTGACACGGTTTAGTAAGTCTTTTAGTCTGTAATAACCGAATTAAACATTTTGATACTCGTTATCATAACCATCATTTTTAAGCACCTTCCTCAAATTTTACATACTACTTTTTTCATGTATTATTTACAACGTATAGACGTAAATAGAGCAGAAAACAAAGATTATGTTCTTTTCTGCAAATCCATAATTATTTTAGTACATTGTAAATTTATCATGTGATACAAAAATTTAATGGGGTAGGTAATCAGATAAGATTCAATCCAGACCATGTAATCAGAGGAGATTCAACCCATACCCACAAGGGAGGAACCTTTTCCAAGATTCTGAAGACTAAAGAAATCTCAAAAGCATTAATTGAACGTGTTCAATAGCAGAAGTTGATTAGGTCGGTTGGTCAAGACACTTTCGGCCCTGTTATACCCAAGTTCAAGTTTAAGAATAGTAGCCTTGTAATAAGAAAGAAGAAAAAAAAATCAAAGATGTAATTGTTGAATATTTGAGGAGGTAAAAAAGGCAAGGACAGTTTGGCTGAAATTTCCTATCGACTCAACTCTTAGGACAAAACTTGTCTGCCGGTTCAAACACTCCTGTCAATTCTTGGCTACATTTCATTCATGAACAGATCACTTCGAAAAACCAAAAGAAGAAGAAGACGAAGAAACCGTCAATCACTGGGTTACAGGTATATCAGCTGACCTAAACCATTCTTACGTACAAAAGGTAAGTACAAGGTGGGCTTAATCAAAAGATAATATTAGGGAGAATAAAATTTTAAATTAAAAGATGTGTCACCAATAAAAAATAAACGTGTTAATCAACATGATTCAATTATCAATGACTATATCATTTAGTTTAATCTCTCTAACATCATCTTTGTTTTTAGGGAATTTTAACGAAAAGCTCCCGGTACTGTTCATTTTAACGAAAAACCACATTTTTACACTAAAAAGTCAATACTGATACTATTCACTTTACCCTTTACTTTGTTCTTATAGTTAAAACTCAAATTTTTCAATTTTTTTTCATTAGACAATTGGTCATTGGACAAAATAGTGCAACTTTTGAACAAGTTGCAAGCACTTATTAAACAATAATGGCATTGAGACTAAAATCTGGCGGATAATTATAAAAAAACTAAATTTATAGATAAAATTAACAAATTAAATAATGTGTTATCAATATGAATGAGTACGTTATGAATGAGTACGTTATTAAACAAATATATTCTTCTGCAATTCTCCTCTTGTTTAGTCTCGTTGATTCTCCTTTCATTTATTCCTCGTCTATAAACATTATGCTTCTATGGATTGGTTGGTTGTGCAGGTGAGAATGACATTACTACTGTCAGGTCTTTGCAATTTGATTTTGCTACCATCCAAGCAGCCATGAGCAAATTCTCAGATGATCACAAGTTAGGCGAAGGTGGTTTCGGTCAAGTTTACAAGGTATGTTAGTCAGTATATGATATGAGTGTTCCTTCAGGTCTACAAAGTTCCAACTTTTATGCGTGTAAAATTTGAATAATTTTGGAGCCTCAGAAGCTGTCCATGAATGCCATGAGTGGACATTCCATTGTTTGATTGAAGTTTTCTCGCAGGGTATACTTTCAAACGGTCAAGAAGTAGCTGTGAAGAGGCTATCAAGGAACTCTGGCCAAGGCACGGAAGAGTTTAAGAACGAGATGGTATTGGTAGCCAAGCTTCAACACCGAAATCTGGTTAGGCTATTGGGTTCTGCTTGGAAGGCCAAGAAAAGAATCTTATTTATGAATTTGTGCTCAACAAAAGCCTCGACTGTTTCCTATTTGGTTTGTACGCTCAGACATCTGATAGTCTTTGTTACAACCACCCCCAAATAATTACCTTATTTGTTATTACCACCCCCAACTGCCACGTGTCCACCATCTAACCCTCTTACTTTTCCCTCTCTCTGTCCCCTCACCCCCGTGACCTTCTTCTCTGTCCCTCTCAACTCTCCCGTAGCTCTCTCTCCCTCAACCTCTCCCGTGTATATCTCTCTCCCTGGACTCACTAGAACCTTAGCACTTTCAGGAGAGGCTTGTAGCAAGCCCAGGATCCCTCTGCCCGCGAGATCGATGACACGGAGCAAAGCTCCGGCGAGTTTTCTTTCATTTTTCCCGTCGGGTAAGTCTCGAATCCCTCATTCTCTTACCTAGCTTGAAGTTTGGTTGTGATTTGGAAGCTTGAACCTTCCATTTTTACGTAGGATTTACTTCGGAATCGTTGTGGGTGAGCACACCCATTTTTCCGGCGAACCCGTGCACTCCGAGGGCTTTTCCGGTCATCTCCGACCGAGTTACGGTGTTTGGAAGGTAGATATCTCTCCCTCTCTCTTGGTTCTTCATGTTTGTACCTAGATCGGAGCTCGAAGCTTTCGTTTTCAAGTGACCGGAGCTGTAGCAGCTCCGGCCTTCTCTCTCGGCAAACCAAGGCCATCCGGCCTTCCCATTTCCTCCCCTCGGGCCTTAGGCCCGTGTTGACTTAAGCCCAAAACCCTAGCCCCTTTAGTTTTAAATTTTGTTTTTGGTTTTAAAACCCTTTGGGCCTGGGCCGGTTTTGATTAAGGGGCTTAAAGCCCAGTCTTTTATTTTGTGAGGCCTTGGGCCGGTTTAAACCAAGGGCTTAAAGCCCTGTTTGTTTTTTTTAGTAAGGCCTTAGGGCATTTGTGACCCGTGTGTGTGTGTGTAATTGTAGTGTGTGTATATGTTTGGGCTTAAGCCCAAACCTCAATTCTCACCCTAAAACCATTTTAACCCAAAACCCTAGGTTCCTAAAATCCTTTAAAACCCTAAACCCATCTAATCCCAAATCCTCTATTTTATTTAATTCCAACCCAATCTTTTAGAAAATCCTTTTATTTATTTATTACATTTTTTGTGCTTAGGTAAAGTTGCTAGTGGAGAAATTCTATATCTTTATTCGCGCGATTTTTCTTCTAAGGAATATTTGTGAGTGGACCCTTTCTAAAATTACATAATTTTATAGTAATTGCATAAATGATTAGCATGCCTACGAATTTTGTGAATTGATTTATATCAATCCTGTTTACTGAATTTATTGATTTCGTCTCGTGTTTTGGGTGAGGAAATAACTGTTAGCTTATATTGAGCTATATTTTAATATATATCGTATTTTCTATAAAAACCATGAACTGGTAGACTATCCGATGGATGACAATAGGATGCTAGAACATGTTTTAGAAACCCCTCTTTATAGTATAGACGATGGATGACTTTATACTATGAAGTGGTTATTTATGAGAGGCGTAAATATTTGTGCGTACCTAGTAGACACTATGCCGCCTGGGGCGAGAATCTGGTGTTGGCATGTAGGCCGGGAGAAATAATCCCTAGCAAAAGGCTGAGGGACACGGAGACAAGCATTGGGCCGGGATGGAGTTATCTTTGGCTACGGGCACAGAGACTGAGGTGCAGGCATTGGGCCGGGAGTTATATTTATTCAGTGATCTTTCTAGCGGCACGCCGCGTTTACGAGACGATTTATGATGCGTTTACTGTTTTGATTTCTGCGATGAGTTTCCACGATATGGCTTTTGAGACATTTGGCATGTTAGAATTTTTATTAAATCCATCACTTATTATGCTAGTAGTTTTCATTTATATAAACTGTGGGGGTTAGTA
Organism: Malus sylvestris; assembly: GCF_916048215.2. Classification (NCBI taxonomy): domain Eukaryota; kingdom Viridiplantae; phylum Streptophyta; class Magnoliopsida; order Rosales; family Rosaceae; genus Malus; species Malus sylvestris. The sequence continues at coordinate 41,241,834 of NC_062269.1, read as the reverse complement.
TCTTGATAACTGTTTTATTATTATCGTATATATGAACTTGGTCCACTCACCTTTGTTTTGCGCCCCCATTCAGGTCATAGAAACGAGGACTACGACTTGACATACGAGGCATTCCTCTACCAGTAGCACTCTATCTCCCACTTGTGTGATATCTCGTAATGCTCTTTTCTTTTTTTGTAAATCTTGTTTTAGTTTGTGTCTGGTTCATTCTAGACACTTCCTTGAACTTTGTTAATTACTCTTAAATTCTGATGTTATTCATGAATATTTCCTCCTAATTATTACTCTTGTAATCAATTAATGGCTTTCGTCACCCTCGGGTGTCGGCCAGCACGTGCCTATCTTGATATTCGACGAATATCAGGGTCGGGGCGTGTCAGTCTTTCCCTATTGCAATAGCCGTTCGTCGATGATAACTTGATTTTGATGATTTGCAGACCCTGAGAAACAAGGGCAATTGGATTGGTCAAAACGTTACAAGATTATTTCAGGAATTGCTCGAGGAATCATGTACCTACATGAAGATTCCCGACTTAGAATTGTACATCGTGATCTCAAAGCCAGCAATATATTGTTAGATGGGGAGATGCATAAAAAAATATCTGATTCTGGCATGGCCAGGATCTTTGGGGTTAATCAAACTCAAGAAAACACAAATAAAATCGTCGGAAGAATCTAAAATGTTTTCTCGTTACATCTTTGTCATAATTTCTATACTGATGGTTATGCTTCTTGTAGTGGTTATATATCTCCCTAGTATGCAATGCACAAACATTTTTTTGTCAAGTCCGATCTGTATAGTTTCGGTGTTTTAGTGCTACAAATCATCAGTGGCAAGAAGAACAGTAACTTCTTTCAGTGCGATGCAGTTGAGGACCTCGTGAGCCATGTAAAAAGTTTTTTGGTCTATCTTATTTTCTTTTTATTCAATTTTCTTTTATGTGAAGTTTGATTATATAGGCATCATTGCTTACAAGACAAAATATTTGTTCTTTGCTTTATGATTTCTAGGCTTTTAGTTTAGAAATGTTAGCCTCAATACCTTGGTATATGATCAAGTGTAAGATTGAGATATGGCATTTATAAAATCTGGGGTTGTAATAATTAACTTTTTCTTCGTTCTTTGATATAGCACTATGGATTCAAATTGGATTGGGTGCTATTGCTGGTGCTGTACTCTTCGTGGATATTTTGGAGGCGTCGCGTGATTTACAACGTCTAAGCCGGCCTTGCTCACAAAGATCTCCGTTGATGGTAAGTTATTAATCCAAAAGATATCTGTTTCTTTTTGTTCATATCACTTGTGTGGTTGTTATCCGGAGATGGTCTCAGGTTTGAGGTTAAAAGTGAATCATCAATGATATTGAAAATATGGTATTTATCAACAATCAAACAAATAGAGTGAAATTAGACATTTAACAATGTGGTATCGTTCATTATATAACCAAGCAAATTGAACTCAAGCGAATGGTATTTACCACTTCCCTTTTAAATGGGTTTTAAAATCAGCTCCAGTCCAAGATTGTACATAATTCTTGCTGAACTTGGTTTATTTTAGTTTTGTTTAGGGATAGAGTGAGCGAATCAAAGTTCGACCAAGTTTTGAATGATGAATTGAGCCAAATCATTAAGGTCTCTTTGTCAAGTTAAATTTTCATTCTAATTTTTTTTGCATTTGTAATCATCAGTTCTTGACTCAAACATTGCTTACGAAGTGAATGAATTTGCATAGTTTTAAATATAATTTTCAATCTCGCAACAATGCGCCCAAATATTCTTACTAACATATACTAAGAGAGAACTTTGCTAGGGTTCTTGAATATTTTCTACTTTAAGGTGTTTTCATTCTTTTTCTTCTTAATAGTATTTTCTATGGGTTCAATTATGAATATGCGTAACTAATTCCCGTTTGCTAGGGCGAAACCTTAAGCCTTAGCATAAATGTGTAATTTTTATTTAATTGCTTGTGATTGATTGCATGTACGCTTTGAATTATTGATCATTGTTTTAAACTATCTAATTGTCTTGATGACTGGTCACCAGTAGGATGTTTAGACAAGTAATTGGATGCAATTTGGTCGGAATATCACCGGAGGATTGGGTATTGCTTTTTGTGATTGGTAATTGTAATTTCACTTAAGGCGAATATCACGCTCTTAGGGATTGCATGGTTCTTCAAAAGGTTTTCATAAAACTTAATGAGTCTTGCATGTTTATATTTGATCTAAATATCACAGACAGATTACATGTTAGATCTACGTTCTTACTTGAATATCACGAGGAGAATATATATTAGGAAAGCCTAATCTTCAAAGTGGCATGTGTAGATCATAAGTAATTGGTAAAAATACATAGGATTGCTAGATGATGGTGGAACCCTAGTGCTTTTATAAATTGGTATTTAGAACTCTTTTCTTTTGTCATATTAGCTTTTAATTAAATTTCATTTTTAATATTACCCAATTTCAAAATCTCTTTTCTGAATTTTTAGTTCTAAGTAGTTAATTAGGATTTGTTTTTGCATAAATGATCCAAATAGTCCTTCAGGAAAACGACATTGCATGAGCATCTATACTACAATATCCTTGTATTCTTGCAAGTATTTCATGTGATTTTGACCCTATTTACATAGACGTTAAAAAATCCTATCAACTTCCATCATTTCCCTATTTGTGTGGTCACGATTAAGTCACATCAACATTTTATATTGATTTTTTTTATAGAAATAATAAGACAAAAAGACGTAACTTAAACGTGATTACACAAACAAGAGGATGGAAGTGTATGAGAAAAAAAGTAGCAGAGAATCTGCCTCCAGAAAACAGCAGCTCTGTCCTTCCCCGGACGAAGACGGAGGAAGACGCCACCCACTACCTATCCATCTGCTCCTTCTCCAAGCGAACCTCCGTCTGAATTCCTCCGTATTTCCTGGATTCCAAGGTCCATTCTCATCTCTCTATCAACGATTTGTTTTTCGATTTAATTGTTTATCTTTACCTTCTCTTTCATGCGTCCGACTGTACATTTCCTTATTTTTTATTTTTTGGAAACTGACGTGCTTTTCACAACATCATCTCCCTAGGACCTACAGGTTTGGTTGGGGTTTGAATTTTCAGACGTGAATCAGATTCCTCAACCTCAAACGCCAATTCACACGAAGGTCGTCTCAATTTTGATTTATTCAAAGTTACGATCTTTAAATTGGAAAACAAAATGAATTGGGGAGGTTCTTTGTTCGCCTGATTAGGGTTTGATAGATGTGTTGGGGTACCGGGAAATTGGGAATATTGGGTTTGAATCAATTTTGGAAACGCATAATTCACACCAAAGTAATCTTAATTTTGGAAATTGGAAATATTGTCTGTATACCCTATTTACCGTTCTTCTGCAGATGCTCTGTGATATTGCCCATAAAATGCATAAGTACCAGCTACAATGATGCTGAGGAATCTTTTTACAAATTTATTTGGAAACTTGGAGCCTTTTGAATTGGGAATTGAAGGTTTCAATACATATTTCTGAAATTTGATTGCTTTATTTACTGAAACTGAAATTTACCTCTAAATTGTGATCAAAGAAACTTAAAATTTATCAGTGAATTGGAGATTAGAAATGTAATTCTTTTATAATTATTATAAAAAAATTTGAATTCCTAGAACTCTTGAAATGAACTCTGTTTCCTTGATTTGGAAACAAAGAAAAGGAGTATGTGCGAGGTATGGCCATGCCTGTGACTCTGAGAATTTCTGATCATGCAACAAGCTGTTGATCTGTCAAAAACTGAAGTCATGAATAATCCTGAATTTATTTTCGTTTTTTTGGTCTCTGTTCGTGGGCATGTTGCATGCATGATGTTATTGTTGTCAAGCAGCCAAACATGACAAGTTTCAAGTATCAGTCTAGGTGCCAACACCAAAAGAACATTATCTTAGCTTTTGTATGGAGTGCCAACACCAAAAGAACATGACAAGTTTCATGTTGCCCACTGATTATTCTCAAACATTCATGAACTTCCCATCTAACTAAAAATTTGTGAAATCCTATCATGTGAATACTTTTGCCAACTTAATATACCTCCTTCTGATTTTGGTTTTGTGTTGAATTTTACTATCGTCTCCCCTTCATCTCAGGAACAATAACCACCATTTGCATGCCTCAATTTGTTACGGTTTAGGTGAATCAGTGGTAAGTTGATGTCCATTTTTTCCGAAGAGGTTTTTTGAGTTTTTCAACGGGTTTCTTATTTTATTTTCCGTTGTTTAAAAAAAAAAAAAAAAAACCAGAGCCTTTCCATGCTCAAGAGCTCCACAGGTATGTCACAGCTCTTTTACATGTTTCTGCTTTGATTTCCAATACGAGGTTAAAGCCTTTGATTAACAAATTTCCGTTGGGTAATTTGATTTCCCTCAAAGACATAATAAATGTGCTATCTTTGAAACTTTGAGTACTTCCACAGACAGTGCCACGAAGCATTTGACTGCATTCATTCGACTACTTCTAAAGGTTAGTTTCTCTACTCTTCAAGTCGTCTTTAGTTTTTCATCATGGAGAATAGTTAGCTTGCTTTTATCTTTTTACAATAGTTTGTTTTGATCCTATTATATGTTGCTATGCATTTTTCACTTGCATGCCTTTTAATTTCAGCTGTTCGCGGAGAACATAGTTTAAATATCTTCTGCACTAAGTGTAGTTGGCTGTTAATTTATTGAACCAATGGTACGTAGGGTCTGCAAGAGGTTAGGTCGGAAAGGGATGGCTCGGGATGAGGTTGTTAGGATGGCTTTAGGGGAGAGATTCTTTTGTGTAATCATTTTATCACATGGTAATCGTTTATTAGACGTTGAATACATGTTAAGTGTATATTCAACAATGACGGGACTGAAATTGAGTTCTAAGTTTTAGGTGTATGTAGGGGTTAGGTCGGAAAGGGATGCCTTGGTGTGAGGTTGTCAGGGAGCGCTTTAGGGGAGAGACTCTTTCATGTAATCATTTTATCACGTGGTAATCGTTCGTTAGACATTGAATACATGTCAAGCGTATATTCAACTATGACAAGACTGACATTATGGGAAAGAATAGGCAATTGTATTTAGACGGGTGGAATATAAAAACTAATGATGCAAGAACCTGAACCTATGGTGATTCATATGCAATTTAAGGTGATTTCATTCATGAGTAATAAAATATTGCTTTTAATTTTTTCTTCTTTTGATTTTCAGTTCAGCAGTGACATACAAAACGAAGAAGGCGCCATTTACACAGTTATGAATTTGGGTGTCTTTAGTGGAACAAAACTTCATTTTTTGGAACTTTGTACAGTTGTAAACATAAAACTCTCTTTGAGATTGGGCCACATAGCTATTGAAAAACAACATCTGAGGATGGCGTACCAGCTCCACAATTTTTGTCATGTAATATATATATATATAAACACTACAGTTTGACCCATTTTCGAGATTTTCTACATCTTCAACAATGTTTCAAACCCGGCGGGTACAATTTGCTAGCATAATTCTTGATTTTCCACATAATGTGATTGACATGGTTTTGTGAGTCATTCAGTCTATAATAACCGAATTAAACATTTTGAAACTTCCATCATTTTCAAGCATCTTCCTCAAATTGTACATTCTTTTTTTTTTTCCATGTATTATTTATAATGTATAGACGTACATAGAGCAGAAGACGAAGATTGTGTTCTTTTCTGCAAGTCCATAATTATTTTAGTACATTGTAAATTTATTTTGTGTAACAAAAACATAAAGGGGTAGGTAATCAAAGAAGCTTCAACCGAGACCCACAAAGCAGGAACCTTTTCCAAGACGCTAAAGACTAAGGAAGTCTTGAAAGCATTAGTTGAATGTGTTCAGTAGTTGTAGCCTTGTAAAAAGAAAACAAAACAAAAATCAAAGATGTAATTGTTGAATATTTTAGGAGAAAAAAAAAAAAAAAGGCAAAAACTCTCTGGCTAAAATTTCCAGTCGACTCAACTCGTAGGACCAAACTCGTCTGCCGGTTCAAAATACCCCTGTCAATTCATGGCTACAGTTCAATCATGAAGAGATCACTTTGAAAAACCAAAAGAAGAAGAGGAAGGCGATGACGAAGAAACAGTAAAACACGGGTTATAGGTCTATCAGCTCATCTAAGCCTTTCTTATGTACAAGGAAGTGATATATGATCACAATGCTTTCCATCAATCTCAATCTGTTGACGACTCTTGTGTTAATCGGCTTTCTTAGCCTCAGCCGTACTAGTGAAGCTGCCCCAGCTAACGGTTACAGTATCTGTGACAACACAACCACTTTCACTCAAAACAGCACCTACCATTCAAACCTTAATCTTCTCCTCTCTTCTCTTACCTCCAATGCAACAATTGACACCGGATACTACTACACCACCACCAGTTCTCAGGACTCCAACTCTGCAGTTTATGGTGCTTTTCTATGTCGTGGCGATCTCACATTAAGCACGTGCCAAGATTGTGTTACTACTGCGGCCACAGAAGCAGTTCAGAACTGCTCCTCAAGCAAAGTGACACTGTTATGGTACGATGAGTGCATGTTACGCTACGGAAACGTGTCTTTCTTCCGAAAAATGAATGAAAGCCCCTCTGCTTATTTCCCGAACCCGTTGAATGCTACAGAACCAAATCAGTTTAACAAACTGGTGGCTGAAACTGTCACTGGCCTGGTGCCGGTAGCTGCAAATGCACAGACCGGTGCTAAAAAGTTTGCAATGAAACAAGTAAACTATGATGGGTTTGAGCAGCTGTACAGCCTTGTGCAGTGCACGCCTGACCTATCAAGCACCGATTGTGATCAGTGTCTTCGCGGAGCTATTGAACTTTTACCGAAATGCTGTGATGGGAGGAAAGGGGGAAGAGTTCTGTTTCCTAGTTGTAATATTAGATATGAATCGTTTCCATTTTATAACCTTGACACTTCCACACCTCCGACAACACCACCACCTCTTCCTCCTCCACCTCAGCTTCCAGGCTCAGTACCAAGGTCTCAAGGTAAATTTAATTTATACGAGGCAGTTATGTGTTTAGAATTTTTACACGTACATTTGTGTACTAAAAAGAATATTATTTTGTTTAGGAAATGATGAACAAATCTCATCCTGGATCATAGTGGCGATTGTTGTTTCAATTGCCATATTGCTTTCCTTGGTAGGCTGCCTTTTCTTTAGAAGAAGAGCGATGAAAAAGAACAATGTGATACAAGAACAAAATGGTAAATATAAAAGTTTATATATTCTTTTCCCGATCCAGTGAAATTATATAATTTCGTCTCCTAAACGATTTGATTCTGGATCATTCTCATTATTTTACTAAATCAAGATTAATAAACTTCTGTTCTTGATTGTGTAAGCAGTGGGGACGGAAATAAATGCTGTCGAGTCATTGCAGTTTAGTTTTGCTACAATTGAAGCAGCGACAAACAAGTTCTCTGTTCATAACAGGCTAGGGAAGGGTGGCTTTGGTGAGGTCTACAAGGTTGTGATTTTCACATAGCAAACTTATGACTTTAATTTGCCAGAGTCCCAGAGCTGGGCGTAGCTAAGTTGGCTAGAGCAAAGTGATAAGTTGATGTCATGAAATCTCAATTTGATGCTTGTAATGACTGGTTAAAATGTTTTCAGGGCACACTTCCTGATGGGCAACAAGTAGCCGTGAAGAGGTTGTCTAGGGGATCCGGGCAAGGCAGTGAGGAGTTTAAGAATGAGGTTGTTTTGGTAGCTAAGCTTCAACACAGAAACTTAGTGAGGATACTAGGATTTTGCTCCGAAGGTGCAGAAAAGATACTTATTTACGAACTTGTGCAGAACAAAAGCCTAGACCACTTTCTATATGGTATGTACCCTTCTAATCAGATTTAGGTATCATGTGTGATATCGTATGCTATTTTATTACACTTGGACTTGTAACAAACCAAGGAAAATCTTTGTTTTCAAATGTCTACATAGACTCCGGGAATCAAGTGAATTTGGACTGGCCAAGCAGATACAAGATTATCAACGGGATTGCTCGAGGGATTTTCTATCTCCATCATGATTCACGGCTTAAAATCATACATCGCGATCTTAAAGCGAGTAATGTATTGTTAGATGGGGAAATGAACCCAAAAATTGCCGATTTTGGTATGGCAAGAATATTTAGAGTTGATCAAACTCAAGGAAACACAAGAAGGATTGTGGGAACATAGTAAGCAGTACAAAACTTTCGTTTATGGTCACATAACCTATTTGAAGAGTTGATGGATTTAATTCTCACCCTAAAATGTAATTACTGAAAAGAAAAATACCAAATTAACAACTCAAAAATTCATCTCCTTATACCGTATTCGAACTAACATTTATTGATGTTGCTGGTTTATAGTGGTTATATGGCTCCAGAATATGCGATGCACGGACAGATCTCTGTGAAGTCTGATGTGTACAGTCTCGGTGTCTTGATCTTAGAGATTGTAACTGGCAAGAAGAACACTAATTTCTATAACTCAGACAATGGCGAATACCTCTTGAGCCATGTGAGTATAAGTTGAATATTGTGATGCGCATTTCTTAGTTAATTCTATTGAAAGTGTTGAAAACAATTTTGTTGCAACATTTGATTGAGTCTTTAATTTTTTTTGCAGGTTTGGAGACATTGGAGGGACGGGACGCTGTTAGAATTGCTGGACGTAAATCTAAGAGATTCATATTCAAGAAGTGAAGTAATTAGATGTATGCATATTGGGTTACTCTGTGTTCAGGAAGATCCAGATAAAAGACCGAAAATGCAAAAGATACTTCTCATGCTAAGCAGATACTCTTTGAGTATGCCATCACCTGAAAGGCCAGCATTTTTCCTGCACAGTAGGACAGATCCGAACATGCCATCAATGACTTGTAGCTCATCTGATCAACCTGCTGGCAACTCATTGTCATTATCTGTTAATGAAGCATCGATTACTGAACTATACCCTCGATAGTAAATCGAGCAAAGTGTGATCAATCTTGCAGGATCGGAGTTCAGAAGTTTTGAGATTTGTGTTGGTTTTGCTAGCCTTTTAGGCATTGTATTTTTTATAGTGCTTGCTAGAATAAAACTGAACTTTGAAAGTGCACTCAAAGTGTTTGATCGGTTTGCAAATTCCTATAAAAACCTTCATTAGACCTTCTTTTTTTTCTTTTTTTTTTTTAAATTCCTCTGCACTGTAAGGTTGTTAAATGATGTCCGACATTTTGGAGATTTTAATCCCCCAGATTTCACTTGCAGGCTCTGCTAGTATTTTTCTTAAATTTTTCTATTTCTAGCTTAAAAATTCAACAAAAATAGTTAGAAACACAAATAATACCTGACAAAAAATGACCGCATGATGTACATTAAACGGTTAGGATGTGGGGATCTCTAAGATTCCCACAAAGTGGATCCAAAGAGGATCCTCTACCTCGTTGAATCTAAATTTTTATATTTCTCATCGGTTTATTTATAATAATTTAAAAAATATATAAATATACATATACATAGTATTTCCTTTTTCTTTGTGGTTGGCCTACAACAAACAATTCCGCATGAATTAGGCATTCGGCCTAATTTCCCTTCAAGAGTTTGAGTATTACTTCCAATAGGTGCCAAAACATAAATTCCACATATAATGACAAAAAGTTGAGAGGTACCCCTTAGAAAAAGTCCAATGACATCTATAAGCTTATAAAGTCACATATAAACTAAAACGACAAAGACTCTCTTTTTTATTTCGGTAAACACAAAGACTCTCTTTGTTCATATGGGATTGATTTATAGAAAACTAATGAAAATGGCTTGAAAACTTTGAGTTTTAATGATAAGGACAAAATAAAGGGTAAAATGAATAATACCAGGATTGACTTTTTAGTGTAAAAATATGGTTTTTCGTTAAAATGAACAGTACCGGGTGCTTTTCGTTAAAGTTCCCTTGATTTATTTCTTGATTTAATGCTAGATAATGACCACCAACCATTTGTCTAGTAATATTAATCTACTTAATTGGTTGAAGGAAAGCTCAAGTACGTATATTTATTGTGAGCTTGAAGCCTGATTGTGACTAACACTATTTCGGTGAAGTGACTTTAATTTATTGTGGCATTGTAAGTCATTATATATATAAAGCCTTTGTAAATATCTTAATTGTGTGTGTGTGTGTGTGTATATATATATATAAAATTACTAGAAAATTTGGAACACTATTTGCTATATTGGTCAAAGGAAAAAACCTGCAAATCAAATTAAGGGTCAAGAACCATTTGGGACGATAGTGGATTTTGAGTTAGATCTGGTGACCGTGTTGTGTGTACCGTGTTCGTATCGTTTTTGTGACATATTCGATATCTTAATAAATTGAGTCGTGTCAAATCCATTAAAATGAAGGAGTAATACGACTTGACCTATCTCGACTCATTAAAATTAACGGGTAATAGATATGACCCGTTACATGATAAAGAAAATATATTTTATTTTAATAAATAATTAAATAAAAAAGGCATACTAAATTAGTATTTACATACTACATTGTCACATAAATAAAAAAAAACATTTGTCTTTCAAATATCTACAATCTAACTGTGAAATACCAAAGCCGTATAACATAGGTTGTCTCAATAGACAACCCTAAATTTTAGAGTATTATTTTGGTCAATTGGAAGGAGGATGCGGCGTCAAATACCAAAGCCGTATGAACTTTCATTCATTAATGTAGCTCTCAACTTTTATTATAGGCATCGAGAAATTGGAAGGAGGATACGGTGTCAAATATCATAGACCCTATGTTAACAACAGGAAACAATTAGATGCATCCACATCGGTTTACTTTGCGTCCAAGAAAATGTGGCTAGCAGACCGACAATGGCTTCAATTGTTTCGATGCTTAATAGTCATTATGTTACACTCTCATTACCTTCAAGACCTGCATATTATTTGTGTAACAGTGAAAAAGACACCACGGAAGGAATACAATCATAGGAATCTAAAAATTCTGTGCATTTGTCGATAAATGAGGACTCAAATATTACTCAGCTATATCCTCGTTAGTGGGGTTGATTATAAATGTAGGCTTTTTGGTTTATTTTTTGAAGCGCAACTTTGTTTTAAGTTGGGTCTTGTGAAGAAAATTTTATGTGTATTTGAAACACGTGGTTGATTCATTATTCATGAAATCTGTTCAGAGTGACGTGTTTAAAAAAACAAATGTTTTAATCAAATAAGAAAAAAAAGAAAAGATCAACTGCAGCTTAAGTTTAAATTTTTACAGATAGCATCGAGCATAGAAAGACATGCTCCATTTCTAACGTAAGAATTTCTTACGAAATGTAGAGAAGAGTCACAAGATGCTTTCCTTTGGACGTTGCGTAGCTCCTCGGCCTTGATGGTTTGTCTCACGGCGCGTGAGGCGCTTGATGTTAGGAGCCTTTATTTTCTCTCTCTTTTGAAATTATTGTTTTGTTGAATGTGGGCTTCCTCATTGTTTTTGGTTAGGCTTAATGAACCATTTTGTATGTTGTGCTTATTCAGGGAAGGTTAACAATCCTAAACATGTTTTGTACGTGGATGTAGAGTTATTGTTGAAGAAATAGAGAACAAAAGGCAAAATGAATTAGTGGGAAAATATGTAGATTGTTGTAGGCCTGATTGAACTATTTTAAGGGAATAGAGAGGGGGAGGCCAGCGGCAAGAGAGAGAAGAGATAGATTTAAAGGAAAACTAATTAAAAAAGCTTGAAAACTTTGAGTTTTAACGATAAGGACAAAATAAAGGGTCAAATGAATAGTACTAGGTTTGACTTTTTAGTATAAAAATGTGGTTTTTCGTTAAAGTAAACAGTACCGTGGGCTTTTCGTTAAAACTCCATAGATTTAATTGTGACGTGTATTGTATTTCACAACATTGTGCTTTTATTTATAGTAGTAGGATATGTTAAATCCTGAATTACAACTCTAATGGGATAATATCTACTAAAGAGAATATTTCAAGATATCCTTAGACACAATTACATTCCTATTATAAATACAACTGCAACATAGTTGAGTTTTAGTTTTTTTTATATATATAATGATATATATACACCAAGGGGCGCAAGAATAAATTGATTTCGAACCCATCATCCATAAGATTTGGATCTAAAATCTTTCACTCACAAGTAAAGAAAACTATCACTTGATCGTAATATTAAATGACTTATTTTGATTTTCTTTTATATCAATTTTAATTATTGTACCCTTCACATATTAGGTTTTTTTTCATTTATTGTAAAGTTCTGATAGGGATATCTGCTGAACATGACAGGTAATTTGTTCATAACATTTGTATCGATAAATGAACCATATTAAGCAAAAAAATAAATGCTAAGAACAGAAAATTTCCAGAAGCAAATGTATTCTCATTGTATCCGAGTTCTTATATTTATTATCGGTACATTTACAATAATTCATAAAAAAATAAAATAAAAAATAAAATAAGGGTAAATGACAAAACACTACCTCAATTATTGGGGTCACAACAGTTTCATATATCATCTTTTAAAATTGATAATGTCATACCGCATCTTTAGAATTTGGTTCAATGTTAGACCTCTGTCAGTTTTTCTGTTAAATGCTGATGTGGTGATTATAGAAACAAGAAATTGTTATTAACTCTTCAAAAATCTCATTCTACAATTCTCACAAGTATATTTTCTTTCTTGTTATAGAAAGTTTGGAGTGCAAAATGAGTTTTTTTGAGTGATTATAGTGAACGATACATATTATGTCAGCAACCATATACATGCTATGTTCATGGATATAGAGTTATTGTTGGAGAAATAGAGAACAAAAGGCAAAGTCAATTAGTGGGAAAACAAGTAGATGAGTTTCATTTTTTATTTTTTATATATAAAAACAAGAAATTGTTATTAACTCTTTAAAAATCTCATTCTACACTTCTCACAAGTATATTTTCTTTCTTATTATATAAAGTTTGGAGTGCAAAATGAGTTTTTTGGAGTGCTAATAACAATTTCCTAAAAATATACTTACTAAGAGGTAAAAGAATAAGTTGGTTTCAAACTCATCATTGATAACATTTGAATTTAAAATCTTTCACTTACGAGTGAAAAATAATATTATTAGACTGGCATTAAGTGACAAATTTTAGTTTTTTTTTATATATCAATTAAATTATTGTTGCACCCCTAACTTATTAGGTGTTTTTTTTTTTCATTTAATGTAAAGTGTTAATAGGGTATCTGCTGAAACATGACAAGTAATATGTTCACAAACATCTGTAGCAATAGATAAAATGAACTATATTAAGCAAAAATGCATGCTAAGAGCAGAAAATTTCATGAAAAAATAGGATTTGGATCCCATCCGGATCCAAATTGTGGGGATCTTAAGGATCCACACATCTTAACCATTCATCGTGCATCATGCAGTCATAAATCATTTTATTTATTTTTATTTAAAATTAAACACAAATAATACCTGACAAAAACTAACCGCATGATGTACATTAAACGGCTAGGATGTGGGGATCCCTAAGATTCCCACAAAGTGAATCCAAGAGGATCCTCTACCTCGTTGAATCTAAATTTTTATATTTCTCATCGGTTCATTCATAATAATTTAAAAAATATATATGAATATACATATACATAGTATTTCCTTTTTCTTTGTGGTTGGCCTACAACAAAAAATTCCGCATGAATTAGGGGTGGTTTGGGAGTGAGGTGCTTAAAAAAAAAAAGCACCCATGAAAAAAAGCTGGGAGGATTTTAGGTGTTTGGTAAACTGAAAAAAAAGGCTTATTTTGGAAGCTGCTGTGAGAATAAGCTGAAATCAAAGGAAAAAGCTGAAGCTGCTATTTGCAACTTTGGAAATTGGCTTTTTTTCAAAGCACACGGAGCTACAGTGCTTCTTTAATGAAAATACCCACTATCAGACTGTTTTTTTTTTTTCAAAAGCACTTTTAAAAAAAAGTTTACTAAACACTCTGCTGATTTATTTCACAGCTGCTTATTCTCACAGCACAACCGCTTATTCTCACAGCAGTTTTTTTTCAAAGCACAGCAATACCAAACCAACCCTTAGGCATTCGGTCTAATTTCCCTTCAAGAGTTTGAGTATTACTTCCAATAGGTGCCAAAAACATAAATTCCACATATAATGACAAAAAGTTCAGAGGTACCCCTTAGAAAATGTCCAATGACATCTATAAGCTTAAAAAGTCACATATAAACTAAAAAGACAAAGACTCTCTTTTTTATTTCGGTAAACACAAAGACTCTCTTTGTTCATATGGAATTGGTCTATTTCTTGATTTAATGCTAGATAATGAACACCAACCATTTGTCTAGTAATATTAGTCTACTTAATTGGTTGAAGGAAAGCTCAAGTATGTATATTTATTAATGACAAAAAGTTGAGAGGTACCCCTTAGAAAAAGTCCAATGACATCTATAAGCTTATAAAGTCACATATAAACTAAAAAGACAAAGCCTCTCTTTTTTATTTCGGTAAACACAAAGACTCTCTTTGTTCATATGGAATTGGTCTATTTGTATATTTAATGCTAGATAATTACCACCAACCATTTGTCTAGTAATATTAGTCTACTTAATTGGTTGAAGGAAAGCTCAAGTATGTATATTTATTGTGAGCTTGAAGCCTGATTGTGACTAACACTATTTCGGTGAAGTGACTTTAATTTATTGTGGCATTGTAAGTCATTATATATATAAAGTCTTTGTAAACATCTTAATTGTGTGTGTGTGTGTGTGTAATTACTAGAAAATTTGGAACACTATTTGCTATATTGGTCAAAGGAAAAAACTTGCAAATCAAATTAAGGGTCGAGAACCATTTGGGACGATAGTGGATTTTGAGTTAGATCTGGCGATCGTGTTGTGTGTGTCGTGTTCGTATCGTTTTTGTAACATATTCGATATCTTAATAGATTGAGTCGTGTCAAATCCGTTAAAATGAAGGAGTAATACGACCTGACCTATCTTGACTCATTTAAATTAAAGGGTAATAGATCTGACCCGTTACATGATAAAGAAAATATATTTTATTTTAATAAATAATTAAATAAAAAAAGGCATACTAAATTAGTATTTACATACTACATTGTCACATAAATTTTATTTCAAAACATAAAAAAAGAAAAAAACATTTGTCTTTCAAATATCTACAATCTAACTATGAAATACCAAAGCCGTATAACATAGGTTGTCTCAATAGACAACCCTAAATTTTAGAGTATTATTTAAGTCAATTGGAAGGAGGATGGGCGTCAAATACCAAAGCCGTATGAACTTTCTTTCATTAATGTAGTTCTCAACTTTTATTATAAGCATCGAGAAATTGGAAGGAGGATACAATGTCAAATATCATAGACCCTATGTTAACAACAGGATTAGGAACCGAAACAATTAGATGCATCCACATCGGTTTACTTTGCGTCCAAGAAAATGTGGCTAGCAGACCGACCATGGCTTCAATTGTTTCTATGCTTAATAGTCATTATGTTACACTCTCATTACCTTCAAGACCAGCATATTATTTGCGTAACAGTGAAAAAGACACCACGGAAGGAACACAATCATAAGAATCTAAAAATTCTGTGCATTTGTCGATAAATGAGGACTCAAATATTACTCAGCTATATCCTCGTTAGTGGGGTTGATTATATATGTAGGCTTTCTGATTTATTTTTTGAAGCGCAACTTTGTTTTAAGTTGGGTCTTGTGGAGAAAATTTTATATGTATTTGAAACACGTGATTGATTCATTATCCATGAAATCTATTCAGAAAAACAAATGTTTTAATCAAATAAGAAAAAGAGAGAAAAGACCAATTGCAGCTTAAGTTTAAATTTTCACAAATAGCATCAAGCACGGAAAGACATGCTCCATTTCTAACGTAAGAATTTCTTACGAAATGTGGAGAAGAGTCACAAGATGCTTTCCTTAGGACGTTGCGTAGCTCCTCGTCCCCGATGGTTTGTCAGACGGCGTGCGAGGCGCCTGATGTTAGGGGCCTTTATTTTCTCTCTTTTGAAAGCATTGTTTTGTTGAATGTGGGCTTCCTCATTGTTTTTGGTTGGGCTTAATGAACCATTTTGTATGTTGTGCTTATTCAGGGAAGGTTAACAATCCTAAACATGTTTTGTACGTGGATGTAGAGTTATTGTTGGAGAAATAGAGAACAAAAGGCAAAATGAATTAGCGGGAAAATATGTAGATTGTTGTAGGCCTGATTGAACTATTTTAAGGGAATAGAGAGGGGGAAGCCAGCGGCAAGAGAGAGAAGAGATAGATTTAAAGGAAAATTAAATAAAAAGATTTGAAAACTTTGAGTTTTAACGATAAGGACAAAATAAAAGGTAAAATAAATAGTACTAGGTTTGACTTTTTAGTGTAAAAATGTGATTTTTCGTTAAAGTGAACAGTATCGTGAGTTTTTCGTTAAAACTCCCTAGATTTAATTGTGACGTGTATTGTATTTCATAACATTGTGCTTTTATTTATAGTAGTAGGATAGGTTAAATCCTTAATTACAACTCTAATGGGATAATATCTACTAAAAAGAATATTCCAAGATATCCTTAGACACAATTACATTCCTATTCTAAATACGACTGCAACATAGTTGAGTTATATATATATATATATACACACATACATATATAACGATATATATACACCAAGGGGCGCAAGAATAAATTGATTTCTAACCCATCATCCATAAGATTTGAATCTAAAATCTTTCACTTACAAGTAAAGAAAACTATCACTTGACCATAATATTAAATGACTTATTTTGATTTTCTTTTATATCAATTTTAATTATTGTTACACCCTTAACATATTAGGTCTTTTTTTTCATTTATTGTAAAGTTCTGATAGGGATATATGCTGAACATGACAAGTAATTTGTTCATAACATTTGTATCGATAAATGAACCATATTAAGCAAAAAATAAATGCTAAGAACAGAAATTTTCCAGAAGCAAATGTATTCTCATTGTATCTGAGTTATATTTATTATCGGTACATTTACAATAATTCATAAAAAAAAAAATAAAATAAGGGTAAATGACAAAAAACTACCTCAACTATTGGGGTCACAACAGTTTCATACATCATCTTTTAAAATTAAAAATGTCATACCGCAACTTTAGAATTTGGTCCAATGTTAAACATCCGTCAGTTTTTCTGTTAAATGCTGACGTGGTGATTATAGAAACAAGAAATTGTTATTAACTCTTAAAAAATCTCATTCTACAATTCTCACAAGAATATTTTCTTTCTTGTTATAGAAAGTTTGGAGTGCAAAATGAGTTTTTTGGAGTGATTATAGTGAACGATACATATTATGTCAGCAACTACATACATGCTATATATGTTCATGGATATAGAGTTATTGTTGGAGAAATAGAGAACAAAAAGCAAAGTCAATTAGTGGGAAAACAAGTAGATGAGTTTCATTTTTTATTTTTTATATATAAAAACAAGAAATTGTTATTAACTCTTCAAAAATCTCATTCTACACTTCTCACAAGTATATTTTCTTTCTTATTATAGAAAGTTTAGAGTGCAAAATGAGTTTTTTGAAGTGCTAATAACAATTTCCTAAAAATATACTTACTAAGAGGTAAAAGAATAAGTTGGTTTCAAACTGATCATTGATAACATTTGAACTTAAAAACTCTCACCTACGAGTGAAAAAAAAATATCATTAGACTGGTATTAAGTGACATATTTTAGATTTGTTTTATATATCAATTAAATTATTGTTGCACCCCTAACTTATTAGGTTTTTTTTTTCATTTAATGTAAAGTGTTTATAGGGTATCTGCTGAAACATGACAAGTAATATGTTCGCAAACATCTGTAGCAATAGATAAAATGAACTATATTAAGCAAAAATACATGCTAAGAGCAGAAAATTTCATGAAAAAATAGGATTTGGATCCCATCCGGATCCAAATTGTGGGGATCTTAAGGATCCACACATCTTAACCATTCATCGTGCATCATGCGGTCATAAATAATTTGACTTTTTTTATTTAAAATTAAACACAAATAATACCTGACAAAAACTGATCGCATGATGTACATTAAACGGCTAGGATGTGGGGATTCCTAAGATTCCCACAAAGTGGATCCAAAGAGGATCCTCTACCTCGTTTTTTATATTTCTCATCGGTTCATTCATAATAATTTAAAAAATATATGTAAATATACATATACATAGTATTTCCTTTTTCTTTGTGGTTGGCCTACAACAAAAAATTCCGCATGAATTAGGCATTCGGCCTAATTTCCCTTCAAGAGTTTGAGTATTACTTCCAATAGGTGCCAAAACATAAATTCCACATATAATGACAAAAAGTTGAGAGGTACGCCTTAGAAAAAGTCCAATGACATCTATAATATAAACTAAAAAGACAAAGACTCTTTTTTATTTCGGTAAACACATAGACTCTCTTTGTTCATATGGGATTGGTCTATTTCTTTATTTAATGCTAGATAATGACCACCAACCATTTGTCTAGTAATATTAGTCTATTTAATTGGTTGAAGGAAAGCTCAAGTATGTATATTTATCGTGAGCTTGAAGCCTGATTGTAACTAACACTATTTAGGTGAAGTGACTTTAATTTATTGTGGCATTGTAAGTCATTATATATACAAAGTCTTTGTAAACATCTTAATTGTGTGTGTGTGTGTCTGTGTGTATATATATTTGGCGATCGTATTGTGTGTGTCGTGTTCATATCTTTTTTGTGATATATTCGATATCTTAATAGATTGAGTCGTGTCAAATCCGTTAAAATGAAGGAGTAATACGACCTGACCTATCTCGACTCATTTAAATTAACGGGTAATAGATCTGACCCGTTACATGATAAAGAAAATATATTTTATTTTAATAAATGATTAAATAAAAAAGGCATACTAAATTAGTATTTATATACTACATTGTCACATAAATTTTACTTCAAAACATAAAAAAAAAAAAACAACATTTGTCTTTCAAATATCTTCAATCTAACTGTGAAATACCAAAGCCGTATAACATAGGTTGTCTCAATAGACAACCCTAAATTTTAGAGTATTATTTATGTCAATCGGAAGGAGGATACGGCGTCAAATACCAAGGCCGTATGAACTTTCTTTCATTAATGTAGTTCTCAACTTTTATTATAGGCATCGAGAAATTGGAAGGAGGATACGGTGTCAAATATCATAGACCCTATGTTAACAACAGGATTAGGAACCGAAACAATTAGATGCTTTCACATTGGTTTACTTTGTGTCCATGAAAATGTGGCTAGCAGACCGACCATGGCTTCAATTGTTTCGATGCTTAATAGTCATTATGTTACACTCTCATTACCTTCAAGACCTGCATATTATTTGCATAACAGTGAAAAAGACACCACGGAAGGAACACAATCATACGAATCTAAAAATTCTGTGCATTTGTCGATAAATGAGGACTCAAATATTACTCAGCTATATGTTATGATCACAAGTATTGGGAATAGACCAAAATGTAATAAGTAAGATAGTTGGGGGTTCTTTTCCTATTTGTAGTTCTTTAAGGGAGTTTGTTTACAATTTGACAGGTTTCATGTTGTATTGGGCTACTCTATAGACATATGTTCTCTCTCTTGAAAAGGCAGAAAAAAGAATTAATACAATTTTATAGCAAACAATTCTATTGCTTCTTCTCTCTTCTTCCATCGCCATTTCTGATCTTGCAAGCAGGTTTAGGTTTGAGCCTCTCCGGATATTGGTGCTTTCATTGGTATCAACCTCTGGTCCTGGTTCCCTTCCGCGCATGCCCCGTGCTACTACCACCAATCGTATCTCTGTGATGGACGGCCGCGTTGCTGAGGTTGAGCATTCCATGGCTTCGCTCAAAGCTTCAGTCGATGCTTCCATGGCTTCTTTTCCTTCCTTGGTTGACAATGCGGTGGTTGCTACTCTCGACACTAAATTGCAACTCTACTTCGAGCAATTCCGTCGTGAGCTGCAATTTCGGCCGAGCGGTAGTGGTCTTACCGTTCATGTGGGTCCTGACTGTCCTGATCCTCGTGTATCTGCACATGCTCCATGACCTCCGAGTCTGAATCGTTTTGGCGATGATCATCCGCCACGACCGCCATGGATTTAGCGGGTAGAGTTCCCTCGATTTGTTGATGGTGACGATCCGCTTGCTTGGATCTACAAAGCTGAGCAGTTCTTCTCCTACTACAACACTCCGCTTGATTCTCGCGTGCTTACTACTTCCTTCCATTTCGATGGGGAAGTGTTGCAGTGGTTTAAGTGGCGCGATTGTGTGCGCACTACACCGACCTGGGAGGAGTTTACTCGCTCCTTGTGCTTGGAGTTTGGACCACTTGAATATGAGGATACGGCGGAAGCACTTTTTAAGCTGCGCCATACAGGTACTTTGAAGGATTATATCTCTGAATTTAGGCGTTTGGCCAATCGTACTTCCGATATTAGTCCTGTGTTGCTTAAGAGTTGTTTCATAGGAGGGTTGAAAAAAGAGCTTAAGTTTGATGTTAAATTGCTCAAACCTGCTACTGTACATGATGCGATTGCAATTGCAGTCTAATTAGATGCCAAATTTACTGAGTTTAATAGTAGTTAGGCTAAGTCCTCCCCTGTGTTGAAAAACCAGTTTGTCCCTACCACTGCTTCCCCTCCCATTATCCCGAAACCCGGTAATTTGCCAGTCAAGCGACTGTCCCTTGAAGAAGTTCAAAGGAAGAGGGAGAGAGGAGAGTGTTGGTTTTGTTCGGATAAGTGGACAAAGGGTCACAAATGTGGGTTAAAACAACTTCTTATGTTAGATTTCATGGATGGTGTTGATGAGTGTGTTACTGAGGAGCAGCTGGAGGCTTCTGAATTGTATCATATGGCACTTAGTGAATGCGCTTTTTATGGCACCACTGTTAGCCAAACACTTCAAACAATGAAGGTAGAGGGTCTGTTGAACGGACATTCTGTAAAGATACTATTGGATTCCGGGAGTACTCACAATTTTGTGGATTCCAAGCTTCTGAAGCAGTGGGGATATCAAGCTCAAACTATAAGGCCTTTTGAAGTTATGATTGCAGATAGGGGTAAAGTGAAAAGTTCAGGGTGTTGTAAAGATATGCCACTATCATTGGGTGGTTATAAGTTCTCGGTGGACCTTTATGCTTTGCCATTAGGAGGATGTGATG
Organism: Malus sylvestris; assembly: GCF_916048215.2. NCBI lineage: Eukaryota > Viridiplantae > Streptophyta > Magnoliopsida > Rosales > Rosaceae > Malus > Malus sylvestris. The sequence goes on along the minus strand of NC_062269.1, from coordinate 41,220,587 downwards.
CAGTGTTGGGTGTACAATGGCTTTCTTCTGTGAGTCTAGTTTTGTGGGACTTCCAACTCTTAACTATGGAATTCTCTAAGGGTGCTCAGAAGTTTAAGTTGGTTCATAGTTCTCCAACAGTTCTATTCATTCAGGAACTACCCTTGCATCATGTTGATAAGGAACTTAACAGTTCCAATCTTGGTTTATGTCTTTATTCTCTGGAAACTAAAAAGTTGGAAGCTAGTGATCTCAATTCTCAGCAGTTGCAGGAGTTACAAGAATTGTTGGGAGAATTTGAAGACATTTTTGAGATACCTATTAAACTGCCACCATCCAGATCACTTGATCATTCTATTACCTTAGTCCATGGTGCTAAACCTCCAAACTTGAGGCCTTATCACTATGGTCCCCTTCAAAAAACGGAAATTGAGAAGGCTGTGCAGGAGCTTTTGGATGCATGATTCATAAGGGCAAGTCATAGTCCCTTTTCATTTCCCGTACTTTTAGTCAAGAAGAAGGAAGGCAAATGGAGAATGTGCATTGACTATAGGGAATTGAATGCACTCACAATTGAAGACAAGTATCCTATTCCCCTCATTGATGACTTGTTGGATGAATTGCATGGCTCAAAATATTTTTCTAAGCTCGATTTGAGATCCGGATATCATCAAATTCTAATGAAACATGAGGATGTGGGAAAGACAGCATTTAGAACCCATGAAGGTCACTATGAGTTTTTGGTGATGCCTTTTGGGCTCACTAATGCACCTGCAACATTCCAAAATTTGATGAATGATCTGTTTAAACCATTCCTTAGGAAGTTTGTGCTTGTTTTCTTTGATGATATACTCATCTATAGCACCTCTTGGCAGCAACACTTGGTTCATTTGAAGGAAGTACTCACTGTGCTCCATAAAAATCAGCTATATCTAAAAAAGTCTAAGTGTTCTTTTGGTCAAAATAGTGTTGAGTATCTGGGACATATAGTGTCTAAGGATGGGGTGGCTGCAGATCCATCTAAGCTCAAAGCAATTCAGGAGTGGCCTTAACCAAGAAATGTAAAGGAGTTAAGGGGATTTTTGGGGCTTACTGGGTATTATCGAAAATTTATTCCCGGTTATGGCAAGGTATGTCAACCCTTGTAAAATTTGACAAAAAAGGAGGGTTTTGTTTGGAATGATTCAGCTAGTGAAGCTTTTACACAGCTCAAGAGCATTATGTCCTCACCACAGGTTCTAGCACTTCCAAATTTTTCTCAACCCTTTGTAGTAGAATGTGATGCCTCTGGAAATGGTATAGGTGCTGTTTTGCAACAAAATCAAAGGCCAATTGCATTTTTCAATCAAGCACTCGAGCCTAAGAACCAGACATTATCTACTTATGAGAGGGAGCTTATTGCCATAGTTCATGTAGTAAGAAAATGGCAAAATTATTTGCAGGGAAGGCATTTTGTTATAAAGACTGACCATAGCAGTTTGAAGTATTTCTTGGGGCAGAGAACCAACACTCAGTTCTAGCAAAAATGGGTGGCTAAACTTCTTGGGTTTGATTATGAAATTCAGTACAGAAGTGGAAATGAAAACATAGTGGCAGATTCACTCTCTCGAATTCCAGATCATCAAGAAATTGCTGCTGGGGACACTATGGTATTAGCTGCCATATCGTATCCATATTTTGGATGGATGAATGACTTGATAAGGTATAATGAGAATGATAATTGGATTATGGACAAAATTAGGGAGGTGACTGAGTACAAACTTAAGGGAACCATCAACCCTGCTTTAGCTAAATACTCTATTGATAACGGATTTTTATTCTACAAGAAGAGGGTAGTAAATAGTCCAAATTCTCAGTGGAGAACTAAGCTAATGGAGGAGCATCATTGCACGCCAGCAGCAGGTCATCAAGGGGTAACTAAAACTTATCAGAGAACTAAGAAATGGTTTTATTGGCAAGGAATGAAAGGGGATATAAGGAAGTTCATTGCTGAATGTGCCATATGTCAACAGAATAAGTTTGAAACCATTGCACCATATGGATTGCTTCAACCCTTACCTTTGCCACAAAGGGTTTGGTCTGATATTAGCATGGATTTTATAGTGGGATTGCCCAATTGTAAGGGAAAATCAGTTATCATGGTGATTATGGATAGACTTTCAAAGTACAACCATTTTATTGCACTTGCTCACCCCTATAATGCCTCTATAGTTGCTCAACTATTCATAGAACATGTTTTTCGATTGCATGGCATGCCTAATTCCATTGTGAGTGATAGAGATCCAGTGTTTGTACGTGCCTTTTGGAGAGAACTCTTTAGACTCCAAGGCTCCAAACTCTGCATGAGCTCGGGATATCATCCCCAAACTGATGGACAGACTGAGGTTATGAATCGATGTTTGGAGACCTACTTAAGGTGCTTTGTTAGAGGGCAGCCGCGAAAGTGGGTTCAGTGGTTGGCATGGGAAGAGTGGTGCTTTAACACTTCATACCATACCTCTTCAAAGTATACTCCATTTGAGGTGATGTATGGTTTTTCCCCACCTCACATTGTTCCACATGAAATTGGTACCACTAAAGTAGCTTCTGTGGACAATGCATGATTGAAAGAGATGGGTTGCTATCTGTGTTAAGGAATAATTTGCAGCTAGCTCAAAATCGCATGAAAGTGTAAGCAGACAAGAAGAGGACTGAGAGACTTTAATGTCGGAGATATGGTTTATTTGAAGTTGGTGCCCTATCAGTTACACTCATTGGTGAACCATAGTTATCACAAGTTACAACCACGGTTCTATGGTCCTTATGCAGTTCTTGAGAAGATTGGTGTTGTGGCATACAGATTGCAACTTCCTGAGAGGTCCAAAGTTCATCCTGTGTTTCATGTTAGCTGTCTCAAAAAACAGATTGGAAACAATGTGACTCTCCAGGTTGAACTTCCTTTGGTGTCTGAGGATGGCTTGGTTCAGGACATACCTGCAGCAATTATGTCTAGAAGGATGTATAAAAAAGGGACTGCGGTTGGAGTTCAACTTCTAGTGCAATGGAAGGGCAAGGAAGCTGCAGATGCCATTTGCGAAGATTTTGATGAGTTCCAGAAACGATTTCCAGATTTTGCAGTATAACCTTGAGGACAAGGTTGTTTTGAAGGGTTATGATCACAAGTATTGGGAATAGACCAAAATGTAATAAGTAAGATAGTTGGGGGTTCTTTTCCTATTTGTAGTTCTTTAAGGGAGTTTGTTTACAATTTGACAGGTTTCACGTTGTATTGGGCTACTATATAGCCATATGTTCTCTCTCTTGAAAAGGCAGAAAAAAGAATTAATACAATTTTACAGCAAACAATTCTGTTGCTTCTTCTCTCTTCTTCCATCGCCATTTCTGATCTTGCAAGCAGGTTTAGGTTTGAGCCTCTCCGGATATTGGTGCTATCACTATATCCTCGTTAAGCGCAACTTTGTTTTAAGTCGGGTCTTTTGGAGAAAATTTTATGTGTATTTGAAACACGTGGTTGATTCATTATACATGAAATCTGTTCAGAGTGACGTGCTCAGAAAAAAAAAATGTTTTAATCAAATAAGAAAAAGAGAGAAAAGACCAACTGCAGCTTAAGTTTAAATTTTCACAGATAGCATCGAGCACAGAAAGACATGCTCCATTTCTAACGTAAGTCTTACGAAATGTGGAGAAGAGTACAAGTCAATCAGATATCTTTTTATGTGATTTATTATCATATAAACAGAAATTCCGCGTATAAATTCTAAGTGCACAACGTTCATCTTTTTAAGGACGGATGATACCATGTTGGTGCATTTTGTTATTGTCTAGAGAAGGTTGTATATATAAGCAGATATTACAATCCGTAACAATATTAACTTATCTATTCACACTATCTAGGGTATACTTCAGTGATGGATCCTTCATAAACAAACAGAGATGACTTGCTGATAGATTGAGCGGAGTCCAGCGTTGCCTCTGACATGTTTCCCACTGCTCTTCTTCGGAGGAAAAATGCCGGTTGTTGAGGTAATGGCAGAGTAACAGAGTAGCTATTGAGCATGAGAATTACTGATTGCATTGTAGGCCTGTCAGCTGGATTTTCCTGAAGACAAAGTAAGCCGATGTGGATGCATCTGATTACTTCAGTCCCCGAATAAGAGTCTCTTAGACATGGATCCAACAATTCCAAAGGTGTCCCATCTCTCCATAACTTCCAAGCCTGCATAAAATTCAAAAGTTTAACGCATGATGCTATGTCAATGCAGGAGAACAGAATACTAATTCATTTTGAGCTTACATGGCTCATCAGGTTCTCAGCTGGATCCGTCTGAAAGAAGTAACTGTTCTTCTTGCCACTGACGATTTCTAGCACTAAAACACCGAAACTATACATATCGGACTTGACAGAAAAATGTCCGTGCATTGCATACTCAGGAGGCATATAACCACTACAAGGAGCATAAAAATCAGTATAGAAATTATAACAAAGATGTAACAAGAAAACGTTTCAGATTCAATTTGATAATTGCAAAACAAAAGTGGTTGTGAGAAAAGAATGAAATAGGTAACTTACAATGTTCCGACAATTCTATTTGTGTCTGCTTGAGTTTGATCAATCCCAAAGATCCTGGCCATGCCAAAATCACATATTTTTGGATGCATCTCCCCATCTAACAATATATTGCTGGCTTTGAGATCACGATGTATAATTCTAAGTCGGGAATCTTCATGCAGGTACATGATTCCTCGAACAATTCCTGAAATAATCTTGTAACGTCTTGGCCAATCCAATTGTCCTTGTTTCTCAGGGTCTGCAAACCATAAAAATCCAGTTATCATCGACATATAGTACTGCTATTGCAATAGGGAAAGACAATCAGATGTTTGAGTGTACAAACCAAATAGGAAATAATCAAGGCTTTTGTTGGGCACATATTCATAAACAAGAATCTTTTCTTTGCCTTCCAAGCAAAATCCCAAGAGCCTAACCAAATTTCGGTGTTGAAGCTTGGCTACCAATACCATCTCGTTCTTAAACTCTTCCACGCCTTGGTCAGAGTTCATTGATAGCCTCTTCACAGCTACTTCTTGACCGTTTGAAAGTATACCCTGCGAGAAAACATCAATCAAACAATGGAATGTCCACTCATGGCATTCATGGACGGCTTATGAGGCTCCAAAATTATTCAGATTTTGCATGCATAAAAGTTGGAACTTTGTAGACCTGAAGGAGCACTCATGTCATATACTGATTAACATACCTTGTAAACTTGACCGAAACCACCTTCGCCTAACTTGTGATCATCGGAGAAATTGCTCGTAGCTGCTTGGATGGTAGCAAAATCAAATTGCAAAGACTCGACAGTAGTAATGTCATTCTCACCTGCACAACCAACCAAACCATAGAAGCACAATGTTTATAGACGAGGAATAAAGGAAAGGAGAATCAATGAGAATAAACAAGAGGAGAATCGCAGAAGGATATATTTGTTTACCGCTTGGTTCGTCTGCTGCTGCTTGATTGTACTTCTTTCTTGCTCTCCTAGTTTTGCAGCAGTAACCCACAACAAAAAGTAGCACAGATAAAGATATTGGTACAGCAATGGCAACAATTGTACTAGTTGGGGTTTTGCTTTTTCCTGCAAAATAAACAAAAAATATTGAGAAATGGGTAAAATCAGCAGCCACAGCACAACACCATATTCCCCTGTTCCAAATTCCACAATAGCTATCAATTACCTAACGAACTAATCTGATAATACAATAATCACTTGATTGGGGCTTCTAAAAAGGTTAGAAACGTTTTGTGACAATTCGCTTTTCCGACAACATTTGGGAGAAAAACTTAAACTACATAATAGAAGCACTTTTCGAAGAAGTACATGCCTAGAAGCACTTATTAGAGTTTTAATGAAAGCATTTCAAGCAAAAATGCTTATAAGTAGACGCGTCAGTCACGGTTATACCCTTTACACTCAAATTTGAACCCCTTTTTTTGTATGATATCGCTCGAATAAAATTTCAACGAATTGATATTTGCTTAAACTTTAAAGTTGTCAACTTTAAAAATTAAATTTGAATTGAAGAATTGGTCACTTTACCTTTAGGCGGAGGAGGGAGAGGAGGAGGAGGCGGCCCTGGTGCAGGGGCAGGTGCTGACGTGGCGTTCTGGGCGTAGAAGGGGTATACTTCGTACCTAACATTACAACTCGGATACACAAATCGTCCTCCGATTCCCCCATAACAGCAACTCGGAAGTTCGCCTATGGTCCCCTGAAGACAGCGGTTGCAATCCGTTGCCGACAGGTCCTGCGTGCACTGCGCGAGGCTGCACACCGAAATCGACCCGGTAACATTTGCCCGATTCGTCCCGAACTTGTAGGCGTCTCCGACAGCCTCACTGGCCGCCTGGTTCACACTCGCCTCTACGACCTGGTTGAACCGAGTCGGGTCGGTGGCGTTTACCGTGTTCCGCATGGGAAAGCTGGGCCAATCGGTGACGGTGGAGAAGAATGACTCGTTGGAGTAGCGTAGCATGCAGTCGTCGTACCAGATCACCACCTGTTTTTCTACGGGGCAGCGTTGTCGGGCCAAAGCGGTTGCGTTGGCTACACAGGTTTTGCAAACGTCGGTGCCCACGACGTCGCCGCGGCAGAGGAAGAGGCCGTAGACGGCGTTGTTTGTGGTTTGGACGGTGACGTTGTAGAAGCCGGTGGAGGAGCGGTTTGCGTTGGACGAGAGGTTTAAGAGGAGGCGGTTGAGGTTGGACTGGAAGGTGGAGTTTGGGGTGAAGGTGGTGGTGTTTGGGCAGACGAAGAGAAGGAATACTGCTTCCGTACTGGTGAGAAAGCTGGGCAGAGTAAAAATGGAGAAAATCAAAACAAGGGTAGTCATGTTTTTCATATTTTGATGATTGATCATAAAATCATAGGTTTTTATATTGAGTATCAACAAAAGCAATGCAGGGGTGGTAGCTTGACTTTCAGTCTTGAGTGTTTGCCAGAAGAGTTACTCTCATACAACCAAAAGTTTACGTATTATAAATTGATAATTGGATTATGAGTTAAGCATTAAAGTACTCATTCTTATTTATGATATATTATTTAATTTGTAAATTTTGTCTATAAATTTAGTTTATTTAGCATTACCTATCAAAATTGGCAATTCAGGTGAGCTCAAAGGACAATGTTGAACAAAAAAAAATGTATAATATATAATCGAGTCTATACAAACTGGGTCAAACCATAAGGTAAAATAAAATTGTAATCCAGTCCAAAAGATGAGAAAGAGTTTTACATACAAATCAACATCTATAAATAAAAATAAATAAATAAATAAATAATGCATTTCTTGGGGGAAGTAACGTGGAACCGAACGAGGACTTCCTATCTTTTTGCAAAACGTGGAAGGTTTCCTGCAAGACATGGGAGGTTACACAGTTAGTGGGAGATGGTGGCGAAAAATATGGCCTCAATCTCCCCCACGTAAAAGCTCCAGAGGCTTCATATGATGCCTATAAATAGGCATCAGTCGCAGTAGAAAGGGGGAGGAGAGAAGAAGGTCGTACCTAGTGTACAAGGCTCCCGTTTTACGCAGGGTCTGAGAGAGGTGAATGTCAGCTAGCCTTACCCCAAAAAAAAAGAAGAGAGATGCTGCCGGAATTGAGAAGCACACAAGAGAAGAACAAAGGAGGAAAGAAAAGCGAAAAAAAAAGAGTGAAGGGATACACGGCAAGAGTATATAAAAAGAAAACAGGTAAGTCCATTATTTTTTCTTTTCATGGTTCCTTTATCATTGTGTTTAAGTTTTTTTTGGAGAAAAGAATGGAGGAGCTTCGCTTCCACACTCCCCGAAGCAAATAAAGTCTAGCACCACCTAACAAAGGCAGCCCAAGAAAAAAAAAAGAAGGAAAAATTAGTATCCGGTCCCTAATTCTTACTGTTCATTGATTAAGACTTTATTAGTTCTCAAATTTTGATTCAAGTCCCTAACATTAATGTGATAATGAATTTACATGTTTATTATATAATTTTTTAATATAAAAATTAGTAATTAATTTAGGATTTAATACTCACACCTCTATTAAACTTCTAATTAATTTTCAATTCAAACATTTCCAAAATAATACTAAATTAAATTAAATTAAGTTTGTACCTATTAGTTTTTTTTAAATATATATAAAAAGATTCTCAATTTTTAATCTTAAATGTACCCATTCATATAATTTTTCAATTTTTTTAATCTTAAATGTACCCATTCTCAAATATATCAATTTGTTATATTTAAAATGTACCCTTTTTTTTTAATATAAAATCCTTTCAAATTTTTTAATCCATGTTTAAACTTATATGGATACATTCTTTTTCGTTGATTTAAGAATGTATCCATGTTTTGGTACAATAACTTTTTTTTTTGTTAATTTTGGTTAATGTACCCATACACACACACACACACAATATAATAGAGAGTATAATTTATATTTTATTATTTTTAATCCCATAAATTATGGGTTTTATTTAAAATCTCATTAATATAAACAATTACAAATTTCAATTTTTTATTTTTAATTTAAAAAATATAGTAACTTACATTATTACATTAATGTCAGGGACCTCAAGCAAAAACTAAAAACTAAGGCTATCTCCAACCGAGGGCTGGCCAGAGGGCTCGTTTGAGCCCTCTGGCCCTTCAAGATTCCCCAAGATATTAATATTTTAATGAACAGTACATGGCCATATTTGCCTCCGTCTCCAACCGAGGGCCAGAGGGCCAAAGGGCTCGTTTTAGCCCTGTCACAAAAAACCGTCTCCAACCGAGGGCCAAAGGGCCATAGGGCCAAACATAATTTATTATTTAAAAACTACAATTTAAATTCAAATCTAACGGCTAGGTGACGTCAACATGATGTCAGCTAGCCGTTGGTAGCTGACATCATGTTGACGTCAGTTAGCCGTTGGATTTGAATTTTTTTTGCTATAAATAGGGTGGATATTGGGCTATAATTCACACAACTTTAAATTCAATCTATTTCAATTCAATCTCTTGCAATTCAATCTCTTTCAATTCAAGTTTGCAATGAATTCCAACTTTGGATCTTCATCCAATTCCAATTGGGGGTCCTCATCCAATTCCAAATTGGAAGCAAAATGGGCGCAAATGAGACAAGAAGATGAGGAGTCTGATGAAGAAACTCAAGTAAGGCGCAACACACAAAACATGGCAGCAGCCATGGTGTTAAATGTTTTATGGAGTAGGCTTTTAAGTTTTATGTTGTTAAATGTTGGGCCAAAAGAAGCATGGAGTAGGCTTTTAAGTTTTATGTTGTTAAATGTTTTTAAAAATGTTGTTTAAGTTTCATGTTGTTAAATGTTTTTTTATGTTGTATAATTTGTATGTTGGTTAATGTTATTTAATGTTATTTCATATTGTTTAATGTTGTTTCATGTTACTTAATTTAATTTAATGTTGTATAAATGGCCTAAAAAAAATAGAATCGAAAAAAATTATGAAACAAATTTTGTGAAATAGAAGTTATAGGAAAAAAAATATGAATCAAATTTTGTAAAATAGAAGTTATAGGAAAAAAATAGAATTTAAAAAAAAATTGAAACAAATTTTGTAAAATAGAATTGAAAAAAAATATGAAACAAAATTTGATTAATATGAAAAGGAAAAAAAAAGGGAAAAAAAAAAGTTTAAATTCATTAAAAAAAAAAAAGCTTAATAATACAACGGCTACTAGCCGTTATATTAAAAAACATTCAAACTATTAGTGTCGGTTATAACCGACACTAATAGTAGAACTATTAAAAAAAAATAAAACCTCTTTAATGCTGTCGGTTTTAACCGACAGCAATAGAAAACATTAAAAAAAAAATAAGCCAACCAGCCCTCCAGCCGTCCAGCCCTCTCCGATCCCGTGGGGCCCTCCTAGATTCCAGAGCCCTCTGGCCTAGCCCTCGATTGGAGACGGTTTTAGGGCTATTTTCGGCCCTCTGGCCCTCTGGATCCTTCGGTTGGAGATGGCCTAACAAGGTTTCAATCAAAAAATATTGATAGTTAGGGACCGCATCCAAAGTGTCCCAAAAAAAAAAAAAAAAAAAGTAGCAGCAGCCTCCTCTTCGTCACTATCCTCTCCCAAGCCACGGTATCCTTCCCGGAGATTTCAAACTATAGAATAAAGGCGGAGGCCACTGGAAATCTGCCTCTCATTCTTCTTCTCCATCAGCGAAGACATTTGCAGCACCATCACTGTCGTTAAACAGAAGACCAAAAGGATGTAGCAGCCATGCCGCAGTCCTCCTCCCTCTGTGCTCAGCGATGAGGCTCTGCTCTCATTCAGATTCCCACGAGTATAGCAATCGTACAACCAATACCCGCAGCAGCAACACCAGCCACGCCACGATCCTCCGCTTCCGTTGCAACAACCACCGAACAATGGTGCTGAAGGAGCAGCGAGAGCAGCCACCGGTAGAAGCCTTGAAACAACAACGGACAGTAGCCGGGCAAAGCGACACGGAACAGCACGCAAATCACGAGGGACAAAGAGGCAGCCATAGCGTAGAACACAAAAAAAAGGGGAAAACTGCAGTCACCGTGTGGAGAAAGAAGACTCGAAGTGGAAGAAAAGACTCGATCCCAGTAAGGAAGAAGATCGTCGAGTCGTCGTTCGAGTAGCCAAAGAAAAGTGCAGTCCTGGTTCGAAAAAAATAATAATAACCAAAGGACAACTTCAAATGTTCTGCGGACCAAGTCGTAGAAGGACACAGCAGAGAAGAAAGACGGCAGAGGAGAAAAGAAAAACAAAACAAAGAAGAAAAGCAGAGAAAAACGGCAAAAGCAAGAGAGAGTCCATGCAAAACATACCAAAAAATGATGTGGTTATTCTCGACCCAAAGCCAGCACATGAGGAGAATCAAAGTTTATCTGAAGTTGCAATTAAAACCACAGTATATAAGACAAAACAAATGCAAGTTACAAGGAACTTGATAGCTTTGAGGCTATCCATCTGAAGCCAAAAGAAGGTGCACTGTCACCTATCAAATCTATGACTACAAAGATGCCCTTTCTTTTCTCAAAATCATGCACGTGGTCGTCTCAAAAAAAAAAGAAATGGGCAAATGCCTTCCAAACAAGGTCTTAAATGCCGATATTTCGTCAATATTATCGGTTTTTCGCGTTACCGATATTTTAATGCTTATACAATTAGTTTTCGTCAAAATATCGCGATATTATCGATAATATCGCGATATTACCGATAGTATTGCGAAATTTTGGATCTGTGCAAATCGGAGAAGAACGCCGGAGCTTCTACAGCTCCGGCCGACTGTAAAAGAGCACCCTAGACTCTGATCTAGGTATCAAAATGAAATAGAAGACGAGAGGAATGTTTTTATAACTTCCGTTTGCCGTGAATCAGTCGGAGGTGTTCGGAAAGTTCGTCGACACCCACGTTCTTGCCGGAGATGTGTGTGCCTATTCTCGAGCCGATTTCATCCCAAAAACCTTGCAAAAACACGAGATAGAACTTCAATTTCACATCTAAGCTTCGATCTATAACAGAAAAAGGTAAACCCGAAGCTTACATAACCGGAGAAATTCAAGAAACTCGTCAGAGGGTTCCTACGTTCGCCGAGTTGCAGAGACGAGAAGGAGAGGGAGAAAGACGAGGTGGGTGTCTTCCTAAAGCAGGTGCGATGGTGTGCGTGTGGGTCTTGGTGCAGAGAGAAATGAGAGGTGTATGTGGGTCTCGGTGCAGAGAGAAAGGAGAGAGATGAGAGTTTCGAGAGAGAGACGGCGCCGATGAGGCGGAAGATGCGGACGAGGAGGAAGGCGAAGGAGGAGCAGAAGGCCATGTGGGAGATGGATCGAGAGACTGAGGTCTCTGTGCGTGTGTGTGGGAGAAGGGAGAAGAGAGATCGAGATATCTCTATGTGTGTGTGTGGGAGAATGGAGAAGGGAGAGAAGAGAAAATGATCGAGAGAGAGAGACTGAGGTCTCTGTGTGTCTGCGTGTGTGATGTTTGTGTGCGTGTGTGGTTGCGTGTCTCTGTGTGTGTGTGTGTGTGGTTCCTGTCAGAACTCAGGAATTTGCTGACAACTTTTACAATTACTTTTGACAATTTCAGACCATGGACAAAAATAATGGTGATTTCATTGAAAAGAATCTAAATAATTCAAAACCCAGACAACTTTTACAATTATAACTTGTATAATTTCAGACCATGGATGGTGGTTTCATTCAAAACCGTGTGCCACTATGATATTCTTTCACATTCTCAGAGGTGGAGTATCAAATCATCACACATTTTTTGACCCTTCGAAAATTAAAACCTCTATTACACCTTTTCGTTTCTTTTTCTTCCCTTACCCTTTTCAGAGCCATTCAAGATCCATTCCAGAGCTTCAACACAAAGGGTTCCATATTTAAGGTAAGTTTACAAACTTATATTTATATTATTGTAATTTATAAAACAACAAAATTTGTGTGGACTCGTATGTTAATTTTTTTAAGTAATTAAGTAATGTTAACAATTACATGTTAATTTTTTAAGTAATTAAGTAATGTTGTATAATTATTCCCTAGGATAATTTTAATATGTTTAATGTTATTTATTATTTTATTAATATTAGGTTTTATTATCAAATTGGATTATTATTCATTAATATTGGGTTTTTTTTATTATCAAATTGGATTATTATTCATTAAATTGGATTATTATTAAATTGGATTATTATCAAATTGGATTATTATTCATTACTATGTTTAATATTAGGATTATTTTTTTATCAAATTGGATTATTATTCTGTAGACATCAAAATTTCGGTAAATAAATGTTGACCGATAAATCAAAGTTTCAACGCTCATGTATTACATAAATTTTACACGTAGCGTGTGTCTGAACAAAAAATCGAAATAAGTTGGAAAAGTCATCAAACAGGACATGTGTCAACACCTGGCAGAAACAACTTATTCCATCTGGAATATTATATTCAAAACTAGGCCTTGGAAAATTCTATAAATAGAAGGCTAATTCATTCATTTAAGGGGGAATTCATATTACACCTTGAAGCTCTTAAGCTCTGAAACTCCGAAGCTCTCAAGCAAATCCCGAAGGATCAAGAAAGCCCTTTTCGTTCTTCATCAAATCCTCCTTCAAGATCAGGCCCCGACGGCCCCTTGGATCAACAATCATCCACCTTCAAGATCAAGCTCCGACGACCCCTTGAAGAACTTCCACCAAATTCAAAATCAAGCCCCGACGACCCTTGAAGAAAGTGTTCTTCGTTCTTCGTTCATCTTTCTTCTAAGATCAAGCCCCGACGGCCCCTTGGATCAACAACATCAACAAATCCACACGTCCAACCGTTCTTCAAGATCAAGCCCAAAAGCCCTTGGAGATCCGTTCATCACTGTTCTTCAAAGATCAAGCCCAAAAGCCTATTTGAAGATCTGCTCAAATCCACCTTCAAGATCAAGTCCACGGCCCTTGAAGAACGTTCATCCTTAGATCAAGCCCAACGGCCCTTTGGATCAATCGCACATCCACAAATACACACCTTACGGAGATTGAATCAGATGATCAAATTTAAGAGAGATTGTAACCCAAAATCATCAAATACAAATATTTGTTTGTGCATGGTTGTTCTTGTCTCTTTCGTTTTAGGAATTTTCCGTGTTCACAAATTGGCACGCCTAGTGGGACAATCTCTACCTCTTATCTCTTCCTCCGTTCAAGAAATATAAGCACACTTCCAAAATCAATGACATCAAGGAAGGCTCAAGCTGTTCCCATAACCGGCGCAAAGAACAAAGGCGCCCTCGTCGCAAGTGGTGTCACTTTGGGCATCACGACTCGAAGCAAAGCAAAAGCTACTTCTGCCACCTCTTTCACCTCTGCATCAACTCTGCCAAAGGAACGAGAGTACCCAAGGCACGAGCCTGTGATCGCCTTAGCCTCACTAAGGGCACCAAGGGGGGAAAGACCAAGGGAATACCCCGAATCCATGCTCTCCGATGACGATTCAAGCGGCAGTTCAGCCATGCAAGTCATGACCACTGGAGCAACTTCAATCGACGAACAGCTTGCTCAAATGAATGAAGCAATCGCAAGACTAACTCGAACTGTGGAAGAAAAAGACTTGCATATCGCAGCGTTAGTCAACCGACTAGAGGCGCAGGACAGCGAGAAACCCGACCCAGAGGATGATCCACTAAAGGGAGGAGCTGGCGGAGACGAAGAACACTCGGTGAAGAAAATCGATGACCAGACCAAGCAGCAGCGCTCATGGGATCTCTCTCTATCCAGCAGCTGCAGGAGATGATCACCAACACCATCAAGGCACAGTACGAAGGGAGCCCCTATGCCTCCACGTTGTACTCAAAGCCTTACTCCAGGAAGATCGACGCCTTAAGGATGCCGAGGGGCTATCAACCGCCAAAGTTTATGCAATTTGACGGAAAGGGAAACCCGAAGCAACATGTCGCACATTTCGTCGAAACCTGTAACAATGCAGGGAAGGAGGGAGATTACCTCGCTAAGCAGTTTGTGCGCTCGTTAAAAGGAAACGCCTTTGAGTGGTACACGGACCTGGAGCCCGAGTCCATCAACAGTTGGGAACAGTTGGAAAGGGAATTCCTCAACCGCTTCTACAGTACCCGCCGCACTGTGAGCATGCTAGAGCTGACGAGCACGAAGCAATGGAAGGAAGAACCAGTCATGGACTACATCAACCGATGGCGTAATCTAAGCCTCGATTGTAAGGACAGACTCTCCGAGATTTCTTCAATCGAGATGTGCATCCAGGGCATGCAATGGGGTTTACAATACATCCTTCAAGGTATCAAACCACGAATTTTTGAAGAATTAGCCACCCGTGCCCACGACATGGAGTTGAGCATCGCCCACCATGGAAAGAAGGAGCTAATCACCGATTTCAAAAGGGATAAGGTGTTTACTTCAAGAGCAGACAATCATGGGAAAAAGCCCGCCAAGGAAGCTTTTACCACCAATACCACCCCTATCAAGACCTCGTCCGCGCCCGTCAAAATCTCTTTCAATAAAGCGAGGGAGATAAAAAAAAGTAAGCCTTCCCACACCCAAGATAGGTACAAAAACACCTTGAGGGAATTGGAGCAGAAGGTATACCCTTGATGCGAATAATATAAGCACACTCAAATTAAACCCTCTTTTTATCAATTGTAGCAATGTACGTAAGTAGGGATCGTTCTAAACCGGGGATTAGGAGGGATTGCAAAATCACTTGGAATTGACTCAAATACGTAAAAACAAGTTTAAAATACTAAACTAGACTTAAAGAATGCAACACTAAACTTTAAAACACCAAAACAAACCAAAAGACTCAAAACAGCCCCAAAACACTCAAAACTGCCTTAAAAACACAATTTGGGCAGTTTTGAACACTAGACACAAAATTGGACGAAAATTGGTTTTAACTTGACCTAAGACACTTAAAAACACAAACTAAAACACTTACTAACTAATTTGACACTTTAAAACAAAGGGGGATTGGTTTTGGACGAATTGAAAAACAAAACAAACTTTGTAAATTAGAACAGATTGTAAAAACGAATTTGATTTAATTGGGTGAATGGAAGGCTAGCTAAGGGTTTCATCTCCACACATGTTATACTTGCATACAAAACGATTTCCAATTGCATTTCAATAAACCATGAATTCTCAACGCCCCAAGTTAATTAGGTTCGCTTAAATTAACCTTCAGATTTTCCTAACGTTATTGAATTGGATGATTGCATACGACAACCCAAAACATTCCCCACAAGTCCCCTACATGATTGCATAATAGAGATACAAGCAAGAATCATTAAATTCTATGAAAACCATAAGCATTAACGAAGCACTTGTTACTATGATTGCATGAAACTTATGCCAAGAATTTACTTAACGTGATTGAGATCATCAACCTTTACTACTTGTGAATATAATTCCATAACGATTAGGTGAAATTTCCTTATATCCTAGCATTCAATTTATGCATGATAATTAAGCGTGCACTCTCAACCAACACACATAAATCAATGTAATTCACATAGATAAGTAAATTGAATTCACAACTTATGAAACGCAATTAGAAGTAATCAAATCATAACGCAAGCATAAACATGTATTTCGAATCCCCCCCTAGCCAAGGGGGGTTTAGTTCCTCATTATTACAAAACAAAGATAAACAAATTTAAACATTGAAAAACAAAGGGAAGAAAGCACCTAAACGTTCCAACGATCCATGTTGGATAGCAAGTGCGTCCAAGGACTTTTCTCCTACTCCTTGCCGCAACAACAAGGTTGGAATGATGTTGAAGGGTTGGTTATTTGGAGGAATGGATGGGAAGGGGTTTAGATATGTAGGAGAGGCAAGGAAAGGCTTGGAGAATGGTTAATTTCTGGATGAATTCAATGAGGTTGCTGCATGGTATTTATAGGGAGATGATGGACTTGTTTAAGCACAAATTTCTGGTGGAATGGGTAGGTAAGTCACGGCAAGAGTGGGAATTGTTGTTGGGGTAGGTTTTGAGTCATCCACTCACATGTCATGGTTAGCTAAGCATTGCATCATCCACTCACATGTCATGGTTAGCTAAGCATTGCATCATCCACTCACATGTCATGGTGATTTAAGCATTGCATCATTACTCAAATTTCTGGTGGAGGTGGAAGTAAAAGTCACGGCATTGATGTGTTTTGAGTGAAGTTTTTGGCCAATCCTTTTAGAAATTTATCCCTTCTTGCAACTTGTATTTGTTTCACCATATTTTTAGCATGTTCTTAGCCTCTTTTGTCTTCAAATTCGTCCATCCATCTTGCTCATATCATATGTAATCCATTCCAAGCTCAAAACTGCTCCAAAATGCACCAAAATGCACTTTCTTGCTACCTTAGCCCTTTGGACCTACAAACACACGAAAATGGCTTAAAGTACTAAAATAACTAAGAACTAATAACGTAAATGCAAGAAAACTAGTTAACTAAGTCGCATAAATATGCGTCTATCAACCCTTTTCCGGACTTCGACATGGACGCAATGCTGGACGACCTACTGGAGAAGAAGGTGATTGAGTTACCCGAATGCAAACACCCTAAAGAAATGAATCGCATCAATGATCCCAAGTACTGCAAGTACCATCGTATCGTGGGTCATCATGTGGGCAAGTGTTTCATCCTAAAAGAACTCATCATGAAGTTGGCACAACAAGGACGGATTGAGCTCGACCTAGAAGACACAGCTGCGACGCACGCCACTACGGTCGTGTTCGGATCCTTTGATCCCGTGCTTCTTCAAGAAATGCCTGACCATGCTCGGCAATACTCAAACCACACTGCACATTCTGCACCACCGTCACTGAGGGCAAGCAACCAGGACGCGCCTACTGACGATGACAAAGGATGGACATTGGTGACCTATAAGAAGACGAGGAAACCGAAACCGTAAGCTATAAAGCCAAAGGGGGAACATGGGAGAAAGCACCGCCGTCGCGGCAATAGGAAGCCTAAAAGAAACATAAGAGCTGCTAAGCCAATATATGCTGGGGAAACTGCGGAGCAAAAGCCGTGCATTCTCGTCTCCTTGCACGAGTACTTCCCGGATGACTTCTTCCAACATTGCACTATCACCGCATGTCACATGGTCGAAGTAGAAATGAAAGAACCCTCAAAGGGCAAAATTGTCGCAGCTGAGGGAGAAAATACTCTGACACCTGAAGAAGGTCTGCCAATACACTTTAGCATCGAGGAAGCGCTACAATTGCCAAAGAAGATACGAAGGGCATTGGTAACGGTTTTAGTGAGTCCAGACGACCACGAAGTGCAAGAAAGCAAGAACGAAGGCTTGAGGCCTCGGCCACACGAGTGTGCCACATGCTGTGCCACCGAGGACACAATCCACTTCGCCAACGAAGACTTGTTGCTAGGATCCAAACCTCACAACCGACCTCTCTTCGTCTCTGGGTACGTAAGGGAGCACAAAGTCAGCCGCATGCTTGTGGACGGTGGGTCAGCCATAAATATCATGCCAAAGTCAACACTGACCGCAATCGGCATCAAGGTGAATGAACTATCCCTAAGCCGCCTACTAATCCAAGGTTTTAACCAAGGAGGACAAAGAGCGATGGGCATGATCCGAGTGGAGATGACCATTGGTGAACTCAAGTCAAGTGTAATATTCCACGTGATTGATGCAAGAACTTCCTACGGTTTACTCTTAGGAAGGCCTTGGATCCATGCGAATGGAGTAGTACCGTCCACCCTTCACCAATGTTTAAAATTTTACCAAGAACGAGTGAAGGTGATCTATGGCGACACCAAGCCATTCACCGAAGCCGAATCACATTTCGCAGACGCCAAGTTCTACATGAATGAAGACATGGTGCCCGAAACTCTTCCAAAAGAGATTAAATCCATGAGCAAAGCAGCACCTAAAAAACAGGAGTGGCAAGCTATGCCCAAGAAGCAAGAAGAAGAAGCTATGCCATCTTCAAGCAAAAACGACGATGAGCTTTCTAAACCTGCAACAACCAGAGGAAGTAGGACGGCCTCAAATGGACCAAGCATACCCGTCTTCCGATACATCCCGACGTTGAGAAGAAAGAATGGTCAATCCCCGTTCGAAACTGCAGCAAGCAAAGCCGATGCACAGCGGCACATGGATAATGTAAAGTTGCTCAAAACGAATGCAGTTTTGCCTCTGACACAGCTAGGCGACACTAAGGTTGCAAAACCATCACAAGGCTTCATAAAAGGCCTGCCAAAGGGGGTAGAACCAAGCTTTCTCCCAACCAAAAGGATCGAAGAAGGTTTTGATCCAAACGCCTACAAACTTATGTCGAAAGCTGGGTACAACTTCACCTCCTCTGCAAATTTGGGAAAGAATGATTTGAACACCGTCAAAGACAACGAACGTGATCTCACTAAAACTCAGAAGAAGTTGGAGAAGCATGGTTACGGGGTCAGCAACAACAAAGCTGGACTTGGCTTCACACCGAATGCACCGGTGAAGATCTCCAGCAAGGCAAAAAATGCTAGCGCTCAACACATCAGTGTAAGCATTATACAAGATAAAGAGGAGCCTCAACCTGCCCCCCGGACATCATTATTCGATAGAATGAATTGTTCAAAGCCCAGAGTTTCGGCACCTAAACTCATTGGCGGTCAAAACAAAACTTCCGTCTTCAAAAGGCTTAACACGTCAGTATCTCGAGGCTCTATTTTCAAAAGGTTATCGAAACCTAAGAAGCAAAGCAATACGACTAGCTTTACTCTAGGACAGTCAGTTATGGAAATACTTGGAGAAGCCAAAGAGCTTTCCAAAAAGAGAAAAACGACACTGGAAGTAGAAAAGGCGCCAAGTGATGACATTCGAACTGTATTAACCTCCAAAATGATGACATTCGAAGTTCCATTTTCACCTTCAGTGATCCAACAAGCTCGAGAAAATGATGACATTCGAAAAGGCGCCAAGCAATTTTGGAGCGCCAAGCAATTTTGGCGCTTCATTCCAAAATGAGAAAATGATGACATTCGAAGTTCCATTCCTTCAAGAATGAAGCGCCAAGCAATTTTGGAGGTTAATACAGTTGGATCACTGAAGGTGAAAAGGCGCACCATCATCCACACTGGACAATCTTTATACCAACAAGCTCGAGAGGTCAACACCGAAGAAGAGGCCCAAGACGTCTTCCACATCACAATCCAATAAGGTGAAGAAGAAATCCTCGAGGAAGATGTCATTGCGGCACCGTCACAACTTGAAGATGGGGGGCAAGCCACGGTTGACGATCTCAAAGAACTCAACTTAGGCACAAGTGAGGAACCGAAGCCTATCTTCGTGAGTGCATTACTAAGTACGGATGAGATAGATAAGTATTACCAGCTACTACTAGAGTATAAGGACGTCTTTGCTTGGACCTACAAGGAAATGCCCGGCCTCGACCCTATCATTACTGTGCATCATCTTGCAGTCAAGCCTGGAACGCGACCAATAAAGCAAACTCAAAGACGCTATCGATCCGAGCTCATCCCACAAATCGAGGCCGAGATTGACAAGTTGATCGAAGCAGGCTTCATTCGAGAGGTGCAACCCCAAGTGGATCTCTAACATCGTCATAGTCCTTAAGAAATCCGGACAAATACGTGTTTGCGTGGACTTCTGAGACCTCAATAATGCTTGCCCAAAGGATGACTTCCCCTTGCCAATCATTGAAATCATGGTGGACGCAACCACTGGCCATGAGGCACTATCATTCATGGACGGCTCTTCTGGATACAATCAAATCCGTATGGCTGTTGAAGATGAGGAACTAACAGCCTTCCGCACTCCAAAAGGTATTTACTACTACAAGGTGATACCCTTTGGTCTGAAGAATGTTGGAGCTACATATCAACGCGCAATGCAGAAGATCTTCAATGACATGCTACACAAGAACGTAGAATGCTATGTAGACGACGTGGTGGTCAAGACAAAGAAAAGATCAAATCACTTGAAGGATTTGCGAGTAGTGTTCGAAAGATTGCGAAAATACAACCTCAAGATAAACTCGTTAAAGTGTGCATTTGGCGTCACATCTGGAAAGTTCCTTGGTTTCATTGTCAAGCATCGTGGCATTGAAGTGGACCAATCAAAGATCAAGGCCATTCAAAGCATGCCCGAGCCAAGAAACCTGCACGAGTTGAAAAGTCTACAAGGACGGCTAGCCTTCATCAGATGCTTCATCTCCAACCTTGTAGGGCGTTGTCAACTGTTCAGTCGACTCATGAAGAAAGATGTTCCGTTCGTATGGGACAAAGCATGCAACAATGCTTTTGAAAGCATAAAGAAATATTTATCAAGTCCACCTGTCCTGGGGGCACCTGTACCAGGGAAACCACTCATATTGTACATTGCTGCTCAGGAAAGTTCAGTTGGAGCGCTTTTGGCACAGGAAAACGAGTCTCAGAAAGAAAGAGCGCTCTACTACCTCAGTCGAACGCTTACTGGCGCTGAATTGAACTACTCCCCAATAGAAAAAATGTGCCTGGCCTTGATGTTTGCCATCCAGAAGCTCAGGCATTTCATGCATGCTTACACCATCCACTTGGTTGCTAAAGCTGACCCGGTCAAATACGTCATGTCTAAGCCAGTTTTGAAAGGGCGACTAACTAAATGGGCATTACTTCTTAATCAATACGAGATCATCTACGTCCCAGCTAAAGCCGTCAAAGGACAAGCGCTAGCAGACTTCCTTGCCGACCATCCAATCCCAGCCGATTGGAAAATCTCAGACGACTTGCCTGACGAAGAGGTGTTCTGCATCGACATATTCCCGACATGGACGATGTTCTTCGACGGATCTGCATGAGCAGACGGAGCGGGGGCAGGAGTAGTATTCATGTCGCCACAAAGGCAAGTACTACCTTATTCATTCTAGCTAAGCGAATTATGCTCCAACAACGTCGCTGAGTACCAAGCACTGATCCTCGGGCTCCAAATGGCAATCAACATGGAAATCGCAGCCCTTGAGATATACGGCGACTCCAAGCTCATAATCAATTAACTCCTGACTGAATATGAGGTGAGGAAAGATGACCTTGTTCCGTACTTCCAGCTGGCAACTCAGTTGCTACAAAGGTT
The DNA here is from genome assembly GCF_916048215.2 of Malus sylvestris. Lineage (NCBI taxonomy): Eukaryota > Viridiplantae > Streptophyta > Magnoliopsida > Rosales > Rosaceae > Malus > Malus sylvestris. Next base: position 41,198,966 of record NC_062269.1, on the reverse strand, counting down.
TGAGGCCGTGACACTAGAACACGTCCCAAGAAAAGAGAATCAAATGGCAGACGCTCTCGCCAACCTAGCCTCGAGCATGACATTAGGAGAAGACGAAGCTACAAACGTGCCAGTCTGCCAAAGATGGGTAATCCCGCTTGTCACTGAAATAGTACTAAGTGATACAAACGTTATTTCAATACTTCCGGTCAACGTTGAAGAATGGAGACAGCCTCTGATCAACTACTTGGAGCATGGAATACTCCGAGATGATCCAAAACATCGCTCCGAAGTACGTCGACGAGCACATCGCTTCCTCTATTACAAATGGACACTCTACCGGCGATCTTTTGAAGGAGTACTTCTGAGATGCCTAGGCGAGGAAGAAGCCAATCAAGCCATGGAAGAAGCACACTCAGGAATATGTGGAGCGCACCAGTCCGGACCAAAGCTTATCATCCATCGATATGGGGTGCCTCGCTACATTGTCACCGACAACGGAAATCAGTTCTCAAACCGACTCATGGACGAGCTTTGCGAGAAATACAAGTTCAAGCAGCACAAATCCTCCATGTATCATGCTCCGGCCAACGGTCTTGCAGAAGCATTCAACAAGACATTGGGCAACCTCCTGAAGAAGGTAATCGGTAGAACAAAGAAAGACTGACATGAAAGAATAGGCGAAGCACTGTGGGCATACAGGACAACATATAGAACGCCTACCCAAGCCACACCTTATTCTCTTGTATATGGTGTGGAAGCTGTTCTACCGCTCGAAAGTCAAATCCCTTCGCTAAGGATGACTATACAAGAAGGCTTGACTGACGAAGAGAATGCAAAGTTGCGTCTTCAAGAGCTGGAAGCGCTGGATGAGAAAAGACTCGAAGCCCAGCAACACTTGGAGTGTTATCAAGCGCGACTTTCTAAAGCCTTCAACAAGAAAGTTCTCCCTCGGTCTTTTCAAATGGGAGATCTCGTCATTTCGTTGCGTAGGCCTATCATCATAACTCACAAGACAAAGAGCAAGTTCACGTCAAAATGGGATGGACCATACGTAGTACAAGAAGTCTACACCAATGGCGCCTACTTAATCATGGCGGAAGACGGCTTGAAGATCGGCCCTATCAACGACATATTCTTGAAGCGCTACTACCCCTGAAAGGCAACAAATTCTCGCTCTTTATTTGCACGAGCCTAAACTGCATGAACTAAAGCTTCTGGCCCACAAGAGCATAAACTGCGTACGGTACAAAAAAAAAAAAGTATTTTGAACTACGTTATGACTTGATCCCTCCTCGACAAAGGGTACGTAGGCAACTCGAAGTGTCAAAACTTCAAGTACAGTCACACCATCTAAAAAGAAATAATAATAATAATAAATAACACTCTGAATATCGAAGAGCAAATTCAAGAACATAAATGCTTTATTTCTTTGAAAGAAGGAGTTGGCTCCAAGGCCTTATTACAAGAAGATACTACTTGAAAACTATGTCCCTAAAACTACGAAGGCGATCTTCAAGCGAGCCTTCCGAAGTCTTCAGAGTCTACCTCGGCGGGGGACAAGATGGGTAACTCTATAGTCATGCCTTCCTCTCGTTCTAGGCACGAAATCTCCTCTTGGTACTGAGAAAGTGCAGTTCCCTGCTCCGCAAGAACACTTTCAAGTTGCGATGCTTCGATTACCAACTGCTCCCGCTCTCGCGTCAATACATCTAGACGCCCCTAGACAGAAGTTAAAGCAACCTCCGTGACTTGATAATCTCCTGAAATAGCTTGCTGAAAAGATTGGACTTGAGCCAGTGACGAGTTTATCGCTGCTAGCTGATGAGCTCTAACATCTAGACTCAACTTCTCTAAGGAAATAGCACGCAAGGAAGAATACTTAGCCGAGGCGGCCATAAGTTCGGCAATCTTGATCTTCAAGGATGAGGAATCAACGTTAAGGTTGTCGATCGCGGAGACAAACCTCGACAAATCCTCATTGAGCAACATAAGGTCTTCCAGCGGACACTTAGAAATTCTCTCCTCGATATGACCCTTGATCTCCATTGCCGCACCAAGACTGTTGTGATGGATAAGTCGCTCAGTACCGCTAAGGTTCGGCCCTCTCAAAGAGATCTCAGAGCTGGCTGGCAAAGGTGTTGGGCGCATGACAGGTTTTGGCATACCTCCACCTACACATGGTAAACTCGGGAAGTTCGGCAGATTCGGAACAAGCTCTGTACCAGGCGGATCCCCGATCTCCCTGTCTGTAGGTAGGTCACCTACAAATAGCATCTCCGTGTAGGAATAGATATCTGCAGTTACCAAATCAAGATGGCAAGAAGGCCCAACCTAAAAGAGACAAAGGAAGGCGTTAGAAACGAAAGCCAAAACAATGAAAGCAGAAGGAATAAAAAAAAAACAAAAAACAAAAAAAAGGGAAGTACATACATCTCTCTCAAATGGCGCGCGGTCATCAAATTAAGGAGGTCTAAACACTTCCTTCTTCCTATGGCGAAAATTGACATTGCTGTCGACCTGAGCATCCTCAAGTGGTCGCTTGTTTGAAACTTGTTGACGCTGCTATAGAATAAATCCGTCTTCGTGCGAGTCAACTTCATCTCCCGCCTCTTCAGGAGCATCCGGATGTCGAGGAGACTAGTGTGGGCATTGATGAGCTAAAGTTACAGGTCTATCTTGTAAGGGAGCCGCACTTGCGCAATCAAGGGGTGCCAGTCGCATAGAAACCACAGGGCAACCCTATCTCGACATACCATCGCCTAAGAGAGAAGAATTGGTACCACTTGTCATCCCCAAGTTCGTATAATGTGTCTTTGACCACCAACGTGCGTAAACACGGGTCACTGGATTACTCTTGAACTCATCCTTGGCCGGCAGCGTGATAACGGCATTTGTGTATGAACGGGTACAAGACTCCCAATGCATGTACACGGCTTGCGGGGATGCCGATGGGTTATTTTCCTTCAACTTGCCTGGCACGTTTTGGACAAAACCAAATTGCCTGCTGAAACGGTGGGGACTATATGGTGAACGATGCATCGGTCTTCTTGCCGCAAAGAAACAAACCCCGAGCGAAGGCTTATAAGATAAGACAAGTCTGAGAAGCGGAGATGCGAGTTGTCCACGATGCCTCGCCGCACCGAGCCAACTCTCGCTAAGGGGTCCATCCTCAAATCTTCACAACTTTTAAATAGCGCCTGCGCTCGCAAATCATCAAGGCCCTTCGCGGAGAGCACACCAGAATACTTCGTCATCGATGGCCCTAGCTTGGCTCCGGTCGATGAAGAAGGCCTTGACTTATCTAGAGTTGACAAAGAAAAATGAGTGCCAAAATATTCACCCAACCAACCATACACATAGTGGTAAGGAAGCACCGCAGCATGATCTTCAGTGCTTGCCGAGTTTGAAACAATGCTCAAGCCATTGTAAATGTTGGCTAGGACCGGGATAGCAAGGCTAAAAGACTCACCCGCAACCATCTTGCTAGCAACTTTGAAAACTCCAGGACGAACTAAGTTGACATCGCCTGCTGGGAAAACAAACTTACAAAGCCAACAAGTTAAGAAAGCAGCCAGGTAAGACTCCTCCACATGCTCTGATGCTATGCCAAGATCCTCAAATGCTCTCAACTCGTCAGAAGAGCGACGCTTGGTTGAGCCAATAACACCAGACGGGTCTGAGTCTCCCTTTGGCCTAGTGGTCTTGTTACGACCAACTTTCTTCAAATGCTTCTTATACCTCATGGCCTCCCAATACCAGAATCGGATCCATGAGGAAATCCTCACTCCTGATTTACCTTGAGCATCCTGGAAAAGCCTGTGATACGCCCAAAACAAATAGCGGCAACTTGCGGGCAATCCTCGGCTATTGCAAAGAGAAAGCTCATCCGCACTGGGAACGACCTCGTCGTAAAACTTACCTTGGATCGGCAAGCCTCCTATCCTGTGAAGATCCTAAAGTGAAATTGACATCTCCCCTTGCGCTGTGTGAAGTGTGTTGGTCGTTGAACACCAACGCTCTAAGAACGCACGAATAACGGGAGGATGGCAATCATAACTAAATAAAGATGCGTACACAGCGTGGTAAATGCCCACCTTAGTAAGCACATCCTTAGATCGGCTTAAGACATCTTCGAGCCACTCCCAATAAAACTCATCAAAAACGGCCTCTCCAGTAGTAGACAGGGTACCATTCCAAGCCATAGCTCCGATGCGGATGTGATCACCAAGAAGCTTAAATGAGGCCGAATGATTGTCACTAGCATGGTGCGACGGATTCAAGATAAGAATCTTCGAGATGCGCGCCTTCTTCTTTGTATCTGTCTGGACAGAATCTACCACATCCCAAGATACTTCGGAAGACCACGACTTAATATGCATGGTGTTATCTTTCGTGGGACGAGCAAGCGCTTTAAGACCAGTCAGCGGCTCGTAAAGCTTCAACGTCGTTCCCCTATCTTGCGAGTCACCTGCCTGCGCAAGAATGGTAAGGGTGCTGCCCTTAAAGCACTTAAAAAATACCATGACCTCGAAAAAACAAAATAAATCCGCAGCAGCAGGGCAAAGGGGGTAGCTACAGGACGGTCCTTCCAAGCGGCAGCAAGAGGCACATCGATGTCACCACCAAGGAAAGTTGTGATCAAAAGGCACTACACAGCGAAACCCCGTTGCAGTCTCTTGCACAAACCCTAGGTAGCAGAAATCACACATATGCTCACGCCCTGCTCACTCCAAATACCACGTCTCTGAAAGCTTCGTAATTCAAGATCCCTAGCATTACGACAAAGAAATCCATCAGTGAAGATGGCGGGAAAGAGAAACAAATGTATGTATATATGCGTGCAGAGTGATAGGACAAACACACAAATATATATATATATATATATATGTATATATATGCATGCAGAGGATGCCACCAAAGGAACAAATGCATATATATATATATATATATATATATATATATATATATGCATGCGGATGACAAGTGATGGGACAAGCAAACAAATATATATATATATATATATATATATGTATATGTATATATATGCATGCGGATGACAAGACAAACAAGCAAATAAAATATATATATATATATGCATGCAGACGACGGGACAAGCCAGTCACCTGCCATATATATATATGCATGCAGAGATCCAGGCGTTAGGGGAAAGACGAGGACATCAAAGTGGTAGGACTCTAAGCAACCACATACCAGCACCATTTCAGCCAGTCATCCATTTCTTTGATTTTGTTTACCAGCTCAGCTGCTAGCCAACCCGCTTCAGCTACAAAGCAGAGAGGATGAGCAGCTGCAGACTCACGCCTGCAAATTTGAGAATAGCTGCTTCCTGCAGTAACCCACTTCGCTAAAGCTTCACCCGATCCTCAAGTTTTGCTCTAATTGATTCACAAATCCGAGCTTCAGCTGCCACTACACCTCTCCATTTATTTTCAACTCTAATTGACCACATGGGGGAAGGAAATCTCAGAATTTGCACCGCTGCAGCCTGCAACCCCAATTGAACCTACGATCACATGCTCTCTAGCATTTCGTTGGAATGCAAACGGATCGTCTCCCTGTTGCAGAGGGCCAGCATTTCCAACTTGATTGGGGTTCAGGGTGCAGTTAATAGCCAAGGAGAGGACCAGAAGAAACTTGATGTTGTCTCCAATGGATGTTTTCTCTCTCTCTCTCTGGTCTCTGTGGCTCAAAGTAGCAGCGGCTGCAAAAAGTTCAAATGGAAATGAGGAAGAGGAAGGGGGCACGGTTCATGGTCCTTCAACAAGTGGAAATAAAAACCAGTGATGATCTGCTCAGTCAGATGCGAGTGCTTGGAGGATGGCGGCGAAACGGCTGACGATCATTTCATCGTCACTACTCCAGCTGCCTGATGATCTGCTGTACTCGGCGGCTGTGCTCAATGATAAGGGCAAGGATGACAGGCAGTGCAATAGTGTGTGGCAGTTGGTGCAACGAGGACGTGAGGCAGTGCGGCAACCAGCAAGGATGACAAAGGCAGTGCGGCAAGGATGGTGGCTGTGCAATGGCTTGGCAGTGACGGCGAGAATGCAGTGGCTGCGCAATTGGCCGTGAAATGGTTGCGTAGTTGTGGTTGTTCTTGTCTCTTTCATGTCAAGAATTTTCCGTGTTCACATATTCATTAATATTAGGTTTTATTATTCCATATTATTTTTATAATTACTTAAAATTTTACAATAATTTTCTTTACTTCGTATTTATTTCTTCTGTAGAATAACTTTATTATTTAGGTTTTCTTATATAACCGTCATCACTACTATATTTTTTGGCCAAAAAAAATTGTCTAATTTTCATGAAAAAGAAATGAAGGTACGTTTAAGATGTCCAGTGGAGTTCTTAAACGTGATCCAGCTTGGGAACATGGAGACCCAATAGACGGAAACAAACATGGCACAATTTGCAAATATTGTGTTGGGTAATGAAGAGTGGCGGAGTGACACGACTTAAATACCATCTTAGTGGATTAGATCCAGCAAAAATTGTCCAACGATGCGATAATGTCCCCCCAGAAGTGAAGGCATTCATCACCACATTATTAAAAAATAAAAAACAGCAGAAGGAAAAGATAACACATGGAATGGAAAATATTCGAGCTAGGCTACCAGGAGAAGTCATTGGCCAAGCGGTTGCCAGTGATGATGATGACGATGAGGACGAATGTGATGATGACATGAGACCAGAAGAACTACGCAGTTTGAAACAAGCATTACGGGCCTCCAAACAGTCAGCATGGGAAAGAGAACACCTTCATAAAATTCCTAATAGAGCACAAGGTTCCGGGACAAGTGGTGGTGCACAAATGAGATGGGGAGCAAGTGTTAGAGAATCACAAACAACACCACCAATAGCCCCAAGTTTATATAAGTCATCCAAAGCACGTCAAAAGAGTGTTTGGAGTTATTTCACTGGAGGTAATGTGAATGAGGGAATAGGGCGTCTAATTAGCAAGTTCTTTATCTATGAAAATGTCCCTGCTGAGAAGGCATCATCACATCATATTTGGATATGGAAAAGAACCTCCCACTCCCTATAAGGAAAGAAACAAATATTTGGATATGGAGTATAAAGACATTGGCGAGTATGTTAACAAGTTGAGGTCAAAGTGGGAAACTAATGGTTGCACAATCATGTGTGACGGATGGACTGGCCCGACCAGATTGTCTATCATAAACTTCATGGTATACTCCAAGGGAAAGACAATTTTTTTGAACTCTGTTGATGCTTCAGACCATATAAATAACTACAAGTGTATTTACAAATTATTGAGGGATGTAATCATGGAGGTGGGAGAGCATAATGTTGTCCAAGTCGTGACCGACAACAGTTCTGCATTTGTCAAAGCTGGAAAAAAAGTTAATGAAGCATCATAATGTGTTTTGGACATCATGTGCAACACATTGTATTGATCTCATGTTTGAGGCAATGGGGAAGAGAGAGAATGTTGTTACTGTGGTAAAAAGAGCTAGAACGATCACAAATTATATTTACAATCACGGTTGGTTGTTGGCAAAGATGCGTGAATTTTGCAAAGAAGAAATTATTCGTCCAGCTACCACTTGATTCGCCACCAACTATATTGCATTAGACAGCCTACTTAAGAAGAAAGCAGGGTTGAAGCAACTATTCAATAGTGACGATTGGGCCAACCACAATTTTAGCCGCTCAAATGCAGGTCGTATGGTGGAAAGTATAGTGCTTGATCATGCTTTTTGGACTCAATCAGAACATGTGTGCCAAGTGTTTGAACCTTTTACAAAGTTTTACGGATTGTTGACACAGAAGTGTATCATACTATGGGGGCAATATATGAGTTAATTCGTGTAGTGAAGGATGACTTGGAAAGAAAACATGGTGCAAGGTGGGTCATAAAGATAATTGATGACCGATGGTATAAAACATTATACCACGATTTGCATGCAGCAGGTATAAATTATGTCATAATTTGCAATTCATTTCTGTAGTAGCATAAGTATTATTTCTCTTATTAGAGTATGTATTTCTTTGAACAACATATTATTTGAATCCTCGATACCAATACAGACCCGGTGTTGGATATGATGGTACCCTTATACGTGCTGTACATAATGTATACTCTAAATTAGACCCTGCATCACCATTAGTTGGCCAATTTGGAAATGAGGTACACAATTACTTAAATGATAATAATTACTTTGTTGGATTAAACTAACACGATTTATTGAATTTAGCTAAAATGGTTTAAAGATGCAAGAAGAACTTTTAGAGAACCAACATCAGTTGCTGCTCGAACAAAAATGTCTCCTAGTGAGTGTAAACATATTTCACTATCAGTTTATAATAGAATTTGTTGGAGTTATTAGGCTTATCAACATTGTTTTTCATTGTAGCTGAATGGTGGATCATGTATGAGACTGATGCACCAATTGTGAGAAAGTTAGCAATCAAAGTATTATCACAAACAGCTTCCTCATCTGCTTGTGAAAGAAATTGGAGCACATTTGCACTCATACACACAAAGCAAAGAAATAGGTTGGCTCATAGTAGGTTGGAAAAATTAGTTTATTACTACTACAACATGAAGCTTCAAATTTGAGATAAGGAAGCAGAAATAGATCATGTCGACCGTGGTGACCCACTAGATGTGGTTGATATTATTGCTGAAGATGATGATACAGAGGGTAACCAACTTTATCAATGGATTAGACCTCTTCATTTAGATGATGATGAAGGCAACCCAGCTCCCAGAGTTACTAAAGAAGCACGTAATGAAGGGATAAATGTAGAAAAAGTATTAGAGGAGAAGGTGGGATCTAGCAATGCTGACCCCTTCGAAGAACTTTTACGCCCAAAACCAAGAAACACTGGAATTCCACCTTCTTCCAATCCTACACAACCATAAGATCATGTTGATACTAATGATAGCTCTACTACAAGATCAGGAGACTCACCTACCACCGGAGGTGGAGCTGGAGGTAGTGGTGAGGGATATAGTAGAGTTAGAGGTAGTGGTGGATATGGAAACTGTGTTGGACCACCTCCCGGATTTATGAGCCCATTCACTAGTGAAGCAAACTTCACGCATGCAACACAGGATGAGGACCATGACAGTAGGCGAGCAGGACCAGGAATTGGTGCCATAGGGAAGGACTATACTCGTAGAGAAAGAGGCAAGGGGATTTTGTCAAGTCAAGAAGATGACTCGTTATCTATAACTTCAGACTCTGTTGGAGTGAGAAGTAGTAACTATGGTTATACTCATAACCAACCATTTCCCTACCCTTCATATCTCATTCCTGTTAGGATGGAATCGAGCGACTCATGGAAAGAATCCGAGACTCAATCTTCAAATGATTTTGCTTATGGACAACGTCACCAATTTCGGATCCATATGGGTGACATGTTAACAATTACATGCAAAACTATTTTGGGGATTTATCATTTGATAACTACTCTTCACAATACACTTACTCTACACATAGAGATGTGAAGATAGTGAAAATTTTGAACCTCATAGGAACTTTATGTGGTACTAAGTCACTCATGTATCTTACCATGCAATGTATAAAGTGTAAAATATTGTACTAATTCATTATATATAAATGATTATGGTGTGTTTAAATTTCTTTCATTAATTACTACATATTTTCTACACTCACAATGTTTGCCATCTCGCTATATAATCAACTTAAATAAGTTAAATCCATCATGCAATGCATTTCCTTCCAATTTTTTTGTGATAAACTAATAGATAATTGACTAAATAAACATCCTGCAAAGTTTCAATAAAAATTTCCAAGTTTTTCTTACAATTTCCGTGGTTTCCATATTATTTTTATCAATATCGATAATATCCCGATATTTCCATCTATATTTCCGTGTTTTTGGACTACCAATATTTCCGATATTATCGATATTTTATACCTTGCTTCCAAGTAAACTCTCTCCCCACAACAAAAGGAAGAAATGAGTTTAAAACTCAAAAGAAAAGAAGACATGTTCATCCATGCATTAAAAGACAAACAAATAGAAAGAAACAGCAAGAGGAGGGAAATAAAAATTCTTCTAAAAGTTTGGAATGCCAATCACGTGGCTTTCAAACATTAGTCACGATTATGACTAGGCATTTGTTGTGTACTTGCTACAATACATAATGACACTTTATCCTTAGTTGCTGCTCCATTCTTCAAGTACATACTAAAAGAAAAAGAAGAAGTATTGAAATTGGGAGTCCAGTCTGCACCCCACGTGGGTGTTGAACTTTGAAGCCTTAAGAGCAGTTCCACCGGAGGGCTTTTTGCCCAGCACCCTGCCGAAAAAATAGGCCAGCACCCAGTGAATCCCCTCCAGCCGACACAATCGACTGTCACCCAGCCCAAGCCGGTCTCTAGCCCAGTCCAAAATTGACTGAGGCGTGGCTCGGTCCATTTGAGACCATGTTGACGCCAGTGTGGCGTCAAACGGCTTTTTAATTTATTTTTTTTTTGCGCTAGGCGCGTGCAGTTGACGCGCGCATGGGTGTGAGTGGCCGACAGGCAGGGACCGCAGCGTAGGAGTACTCAGTTCTCACCGGGGAGGCGACGTGGCGCGCTATGTGCCGTTGGATTTCCAACGGCTAGTTTTTCTAGACCGTTGGATTTCCAGCGGTAAAAAAAATTTAGATTTAAATTTTGATCTAGATCGTCCGATCACAGATCAACGGTCCACATTTTTCCCAAAAAAAAAAAGGGCCCAACGGTCAGAATTATGACCGTTGACCACGTGGCACTTTATGGGTTGTTGGATTTGAATATTTTACAAATCCAACGGTCCAGATTAATACATAAATTAAAATTTATTAAAAAATACAGAATTTTTTTTTTAAATACAGAAAATTTTTAACTTTTTTTTTATATAAATACCTAGCCCTCATCTTCCACCTTACACCACATTTCAATATTTTCTACACTTTCTACATTTCAATATTTTCTACACTTTAAGAGAAAAAAATGTCTACATGGAAGCTCATTGAAGATGTTACATTGTGTGAATGTTGGGTTCACACAACTCATGACCTGATTACGGGTAATGAGATGGATAAGCGAGAAATGTGGAGTAAAATTACGAAAGCGTTTTGCGATGTACATGGAAAAGACGCCAGAAATAGTCAAGGTCTTCAAGGTCGTTGGAAAAAACTCAACGCATCCTTTACTTGTTGGAAAAACGCCATCTCTCATGCTTCCAGTAATCTACGTAGCAAGACAAGCTTAGTGGATCAGGTGATAATATTTTTATTTATTTATATGTATTCCACCCGCATCAATATTTTAATTTATTTATTTGTGTTACACCCACATTTTTTATAATACTATCTCATCCCACATTTATAGACACTACAAGCACAAGCTTTCTACAATGCGAAGAACCGCAACAAATCATTCAATAGATGGGAATGTTGGCAAATTGTCAAAGATTGCCCCAGATACAAAATTGTGTCAACTGGTCCAGAAGTTTTCATGCACGGCATAGGTCTATACAGTTTGCCAGAACCAGACACGACTGAACAAGAAGGCGACACATTTGAAGACACGGAAGAGACACTTGAAGAAGTGCCGGAGACCCAACCGACTCGTCAGTCTCTCAGGCCTCAAGGTAAAAAGGCATCAAATAAAAAATGTAGTTCTTCCAAAAATGACTACACTAAATATATGGAGGAACTTACTCGCCAAGGTGAACTGAGATTGGCGCGGGAAGCGGTTAGAGATGAGAAAAAAAATGATGCTATGGCAGCAATATTAGCAACTACTGAGAGACTTGATGCGGCGGCTGAGAGACAAAGAGCAATAGTTAATCGAGAGAACGAGATGATTAGAGAATCACTTAATCGAGAAAATGATATTCTTAGAGAAGAAATGATAGCTCAAGCAGATCATGACATTATGAACAAGTCTCTAGTAGGACTGTCTCCGAATTCAAAATATTTTTGTACATCAGAAAAAAGAGACGTCGTGCGAATGAGGCGTGAAAGAGATGCGGAAACAAGTCGAGGGGGTTATAGCTACACAAATCCTATCAACGAAGATCCTAGCACCACATATCCTAGCTCCAGAGACTTTGTATAATTTCATATTTATTTGTAGTACTTTATTTCTTGTGTGATTTCATATTTATTATTAGTACTTTGTGTAATTTCTTATTTATTATTAGTACTTTTTGTAATTTCTTATTGATTATTAGTACTTTGTGTAATTTCTTATTTATTTTTAGAACTTTATGCAATTTCAATTTTTTTTTGTACTTTATTTAAACACATCAAATAAGATTACATAACCTCACCAAATAAAGTGTATTTGATGAGTTTATGTAATTTCATTTTAGTGTGTTTTTTTTAGTTTATTTGATGAGTTTATGTAATTTTATTTTAGTGTGTTTTTTTTAAGTTTATTTGAAATTTTATCCGAAATTGGTTAAAAATCTTATCCGAAATAAACTTAAAAAAAAAACACACCAAATAAATGCGCTGGGTGCCAGCGCATTTTTTTAGGAGTGGAGATGCTTTGGCCTATTACTGTTCACTCCAGTCTATTACTGTTCACTTGAGTGAATAAATGCGCTGGGTGCTGGCGCAAAGTCTTTAGGGGTGGAACTGCTCTAAAGACATAAAAAAAAGGAGAGTAAAGCTGGCTGTCCAAATGGGTTTAAAATCTCATGTTAAAAGAGTTGAAAGTTCAAAGGGAAGAAAATAAAAAAAGTGGGATGGCTTTATCCTTTGTGGAGGTCTCATTTTCTGTCTTCAAAGCTACTTAAAGAGAAGACAAATTAAAGTCCTATTGCACAAAGTCTATTAGGCGATTACCAAATGTCATATATATGGGTTTTAAATAGATCCAATTGACTTCTCATTTTACCAAGTCTGAACACAAGTCTACAAATCCAAATCAAAATTTACGAACTACACCGATTTGATTCCGTTAAGGATACGTAGGCAGTCTGATATCAAATTTTAGATGCAACCAAGAAATCAAGATGAATCCCTAGTTTATATAAACTAAATTCACTTCTGCTACTTTGACCAAGTAATTACAAATTCTACGAAGAGTAAAAAAGAAGTCTGGAAGCACATTTCTTAGATTTACAAATTAATGTATGTTGCTCATGCAACAAAGCCGAAGAAAAGCCTCAAATGGCACGAAGCCACTTCAAATGGCATAAAGCCAGTTCAAATTACAAAGGGCACGAAGCCGTAACAAGACTCAAATGGCACGAAGCTGTATCAAGTATCAAATGGCACAAAGCCATATCAAGTATCAAGGGCGCGTGAAGCCATAACAAGACTTAAATGGCACAAAGCTACAACAAGACTCAAATGGCATGAAGCCATGTCCATGCTCCTCGCCCGCATGAGCTAAAACTGTACAAGGCATCAACTGCTCCAATGGCTCAAAATGCTCCTCACCCGCATGAGCTAAAACTGCACAAGGCATCAAACGCTCCAACGACTCAAAGTCCTCGCCCGCATGAGCTAAAAATGTACAAGGCATGAGCTAAAACTGTACAAGCCATCAAACGCTCCAACGACTCAAAGTCATCGCCTACATGAACTAAAACTGCACAAGGCATCAAACCTCAACAAATTCACGAACTACGAGTGACTTGATCCCTCAACAAGGGTATGTAGGCAATCTAGGGCTCGACCTAGGTGCAGTCACAAAATCAAATAAATATCCAAATCCCCAAGTTACAATTTATTAGAATAAAAAGGTATTCCTTTCCCAAAAGAAGGGTTGTAATTAATTTTCGTAGTACTTTTCTCATGTCATCATGGCCCATTGAGTGTTAAATTTGGCCAATTGAGAGAAGTGGCCCCACTTAATGGCATTGTTACACTACTAGGTTGTTCTCCCTCACACCCCCATCACGTGATAAGTCATTTCAAGATGTTCGTATTATATACGTTTTTGCAGTGGCGGAGCAAGAATGTTCAAATAAAAGTCTTAATTTCAACAAAAAAACAACAACTTCAATGGACCATTTCGTTGAGTACCTAGTGGGTACTTGCCAATTCCTATGGACATTTGCCAAAAGCTTACGCGAACGTATGTCGACAACTACTATGACCAGTCGAGGGTAGCAGTAGGAAATTATCGAGTAATGTTGAGGACTGTCAAGGTTTGTCAATTAAGGCATTTCATTGAGCACTTGGTTCGCACAATAGAGCCGCATACAAGAAGAGAGAAAAGAAAGATATGGATGATAAAAGAAAACAAAATTAGAAGGAGAAAGTTATGATTTAGTTTGTCGTAACTGTTTATAAAGGTCAATACAAATACACGGTTAAATATACATAAAGATTTTACCAATGTTAGGATCATAAGCAACCAATGATCCCATTTGAATTCCGTGATTCCATGTTTGTATTTTAAAATAACCGCGAACATTCACCTAAGAAAAAACATACATATATTATTAGCCAAATTCATATCTGTGACAAATCAAATTACCATGAGACATGGGCAAACAACCCGGAGATAATACTCCATCCACACCACCTGTAGATGGTGGGTTGCTCCATTGTTCCTTGGCAGGAAACGGGGCCACTGGAAGTGCGGGGAAAGACAAAAGGCCCATAGATGGTGCTCCATCCACTCCTTCCGAAGAAGGTGTGTCGATCCCCAGGTTAAGGACGGGAAAGGGGGCCATCGCAGGAGCTGGGTAGGAAGGGAAGGATAGAGAGGAGGAGAAGGAGGAAAACAAGCTTGAAAAGTTAGCTGCCACCAACCCCAAGCAGAAGCCATAGGCTGGCGGCAGGAGAGGGGATAAAGTTTAGGGTTTTTTTGCAGAGAGATAGAGAGGTCTGGTTGAATGTTGGTAACCTATAATTCCCTTACTAAAGATTTGAAACAAAGAAACTTGACAGCGTATATGTTAAACTATATTAATTAGTTTAAGAAAATTCTCACAGGATGAGTCTAAGTTTTTTTCGTTATTAACTAAATTCGTGTTAAAATTCAAAAAAGTCAAAATTGAAACATATATATACAAGAAGCTGAAAAATGTATAAGGAAAAAAAATGTTTGTAAATTGTATTATATAATTTATTTAATTAAACTAAGATTGGTGCCTAAATATACAATGGATTGCAATTGCAAAATAATGTTAATTACATGTAAATTTTTTTTTTCACTGAAAGCTCTGATTCCAGCGAGAAACTTGCATTTAACCGAAATATTACGTGACGAGTGCTGTGAAAACGTGTGAATATATATTTCGTTGGCATCCAAACTCGTCTGATGTAAAATAAGTGCTTTACAGTAATTTGAGATGGGGTTTACACATTCCATATACGGTTGGTCGTCACTAAGTTCAACTAATGGATTCCAATGAGATATGTCCTCATCTCTTGCTCAACGGGCCACAACACTAGAAATCGTCAAGCCTTTGACCGAACAATTGCGAGCACTTACTACTTGTTTGGGTTAATATTTGAAATTTGGACTTAAAGAAAGGAAAGCCCAAAAGAGCTCAATAAAGGAGATTTTGCCCAAGGCCCAACACCAAGCCCAGATACCCATCTCGAGACAATATGACGGCTCCCCATTAATGCAAAGGCTAGGTGCTTACAAGGGAAGTGACAATTGATGGAAATCAACCTACTCTCGGCCCAAAAACACTTTCTAAATGGCAGAACATGTAAAAATGCTGATGACTCACTACCCTCGAGTTGCTTTCTGGCAAGAGCAGAACCAACACAGTCGGGTTAATTTGCCTATAAAAGGGGGAAGAGGGCCCAGAGACAAGGACACTCAACCAATCAAACAAACAACTTGCCTCTTAGTCAAGCAAATACCCAGAAAGCTGTGCTTTGTCCAGATTCTGCGCCTTTTTAGCCTTAGACTTCCCTTAGAAAGACATATTTTGTCTATGTAAAAGCTCTGCTACCTTCTCTAAATGCTGTAGTATCGATTCTCTTGTGTAAACTCGTTTACCACTCACCCCTCTTTAGTACTCAACCCTTTGTAACTGCAAAGAGAAGAAACTGCAAGACGTCTAACCTTGCTCGACTCTCTTTGTTTTGTCTTTCAATTAATAGATTTGGTGTTATAATGTGTTCCCCAACATACATTCAAGTTATTTCCAGTCTTTTGATGATTCAAAGTTCCATCAGTTCTCAGATCTAGTTCACTTAGTGGTTTTACTGTCATGAGAATATTAAAAGTGAATTAAACTGATGACTTGATCAGATCTGGACCTCCACCCTTTAAGCATACAAGATAACGAACTAAAAGTCTTTGATCTCAAGGCATAGAAAATAATATTATTTTCTTTAGGAAATGATGAACAAATCTCATCATGGATCATAGTGGTGATTGTTGTTTCAATTGCCATATTGCTTTCCTTGGTAGGCTGCCTTTTCTTTAGAAGAAGAGCGATGAAAAAGTACAATGTGATACAAGAACAAAATGGTAAATATAAAAGTTTATATGTTCTTTTCTCGATCCAGTGAAATTATATAATTTCGTCTCCTAAACGATTTGATTCTGGATCATTTTCATTATCTATTTTAAAGTAGGGGGAGGGCAGGCGCTGTTCATTTGTTTTTTATTTTGCTTTATTTACAACAAAACCATGGGATTTGGGACCGAGTTGGAAGGTAGTTATTAAAAGTTAGGAGGGTAATTTTGTCTTTTGAGGTCGATTCCTGCCCCCTCGATTTTGCTTTATTTACAACAAAACCGTGGGATTTAGGGTTGGGTTGGAAGGTAGTTTTTAAAAGTTAGGAGGTTAATTTTGTCTCTGACCAGCTACTGGGTTCCAGAAAATTTTTATTGTATAAAATGATGAGGCTGCCCATCTCATCTTCAGATCCCACGGTTAGGATGATGAGTTGGAGGGGTAGAATCGTCTTTTTATCAATAGAGTTTCAAATTGGGGTTAGGTTCCTTCCCCCGTCACTTCGTTCTTTGTTCGGCGCAGCAAAGCCATGCCGATCCTGGCATGGCAGAGTGGAAGGGAGACAGTGAGAGAAAGTGTCACGTCCCGATCCCAACATACGTTGAAAATCGAAACGTGACAAGGAAAATAATGTTCGTTGAATACGGTATAAGTTACGGAATGAAATACTTTAACTGATAACCCAAAATAATGTGAAGGTGGCTAAGTTCTCCGCAAAATATTTACAAATATGTACATCCCAAAAAGAAGCATAATCTTAGCTTTACTAAGAACAAGTATGAGGTGCTCAAAAGAAAGTCCCAAAAGATAAAGTACAAGAGTGGAACAAGGGTGACCTAACGCTTCAAGTCTCTGATAACTGCACTGCTACCCCACCTACACACTTCTCGAAGTCTACTCAAACCTGTCACTTGTACGCTCAGTGCCTACACCATCGGAATGGTGCACCAGGCAAACAACAACCTGGATAAGTTGCGAAGCTTAGGAGAGTGACAATAATATCAAGTATGTGATAATAATGCTAATGCCAACCATCAAACACAGTTTACATATCTTGAATACAAATCATTCATAAGAAATCAATACTAACTTTTGTAAACCCCGAATGAGTCACCCAGACATCCAACGGTTCGTCTGACACCAATCACAACATCTCATAACCATCTTCTCATACAACACAATGCAAAGTAAGTTAAAGCGACACATTTTGGCCGAAGTCTACACCTTTGAATCCATCTCTATTCAAATTCAATAAATTCTAAGGTGAGTAAGATTCCAAACCTTCACTCAACGGAATCATGAAATAGGAGGGATTCCGGAACATCTCTCAACGGAATCCAAGTGGATACGATTCCAGACCCTCACTCAACGAAATCGCCAAGTACAATACATAACAACAACTACATGAAACCTAAGTTAGATACGATTCAGGAACATCACTCAACGGAATTACAGAATAAAAGGGATTCCGGACCATCTCTCAACGGAATTCGAGTGAATACGATTCCGTACCATCACTCAACGGAATCGCAGAAGACCAACAATCAGAAAGTACGGCAGCTCAAAGAAACGAGACAAGCACATGTTACTTAATTTACAAAACTCAACAAAGGAAGATTAGGCACCATTACTAAATTTAGAATCAATCACCGAAGTGGAAGATGAAACCATATCAAAGTAACGAATTCCTATCATAATGGTTAACGGTCATTACTAGTCCTCACATTAATCTCAACATGCCAATCATACAAATCAAACCACATTTCCAATATACCTGCCACACCCCATTTCATAAACATAATTTGAGGTCGAAGTATTGGAATAACAATTCAATATAACATATTCATAAAACCAATTCATATCTACACAGGATCATAATTATGACAACCAGGTAATTAACAATATCACATATATTACAGTCACTCACCTGTAGTCCGTGCTAATGTACCCTAGCACGATAGTCAAGGCATCACGTTCTTGTCACCGCTTGTGGCCAAGTCCAATTTGGCCAAGAAGGCCCTCAAATTGGCTCGCTTCCAACGAAACCCTAAGGTGGGTGTTCTTCAATTCGGCTTCCTTGGTGTTCCAACGCCCCAACCACCAGTTGGGTCTTGTTCTTGGGTCCAAGGGAAGTGGATTAAGGGTGATGGTGAATGGTGATACTCTCCGGAATGACAATTCGTCGTCGAGAACCCCCGGGTTCTCCTATGGAGTTCTACATGAAATAGACCTTAAAAACCCTTAATTTTTGGTAGAGAGGGAAGGAGGAAGGTAATTGAGCAAGTTGCAGGTGAAGGAGGTAGGAAAATCAACTGGAAAATTGTAGGAATTGGCCTGAATTGGCCGGTTTGAATTTTGGCCGGTGGACTCACGGTTTCATGAAATATGTTGGGGGGGGGGGAAGATATGTGCCGTTCCTTTTTTTTTTTTTTTATTCCAATAGTTCATTTCATGTCCTTTTAATAAAAATCTGGCAGGTTCCCTCTTCTATTTTTTTTTATTATTATTATTTCTTTACTAACTTAACCTTTAACCCATGCTTTCCACAAACTATAGTTCAGAACTTCAAATGTCCGTAACTATACTGTTATAATTCGGACTCGCAAACGAGTTTCGTCTATGTGTTCATGGGTTCGAGATCTATTTAAAAACACTAGTTGTAACTTCGAAATGTCAACGAAAGATAAAGATTGATTATGAAACTTCCAACTCGATAACTAATCAATTACTAAACTTATAATTAGTGGAATCAAAATTAACTAATAAAGATAACATAATTGCGAATACGAATTTAAATTACGAAATACGTAATAAATGGTGAAATTCCGGGGATGGAATTTCACAGAAAGAGCGAGTGACATTGAGAGAAAGAGAGAGTGGTTGTCCGGATAACAGGGAGAGAAACAGAGAGGGAGGGGTTGGGATGGTGAACAAAGCCGAGTAAGGTCCCCTCAGTCCATGAATCACTCTGGATCGTCCGTTCCCTTTTGCATGTCGGATGAATGGCTGGATTTGGAAAGTTAAGTTCCATTTTTTATTCCATTCTTTACTATTAGCATAGATTGTTATCATTTCGTCCTTTTTGCTGTGAATTATTTCTGGGTTTTGTTGCACTGTTAGGTCAGGTTTTGGGGGTTCCTTTTTTTCGTTTTCTTTCATTTTCTCTCATTTTGGGGATGCATCACTCTGTTCTGTGTATTGTTCTTTGTTTTAAGGTCAGTTTTGTTTTTTTTTTCTTTTTTTTTGTGGGTTTTTTTTTGGGGTTTTCAATTCGTTGCTCTATGACTCTGTATTTAGATTTTTCGTTCGTGTATGATTATATGGGTATTGGGTTTTGGTGGTTCAAAATATGTTTTTTTTCTACTTAAGTTTCTTGCTCATTTTCCTAGGATTTTTTGTTTTCAATTGTAAGGGTAAAGAGAACACTAAAATCTCAGGTTAAATGGGTATTGAGTTTTGGTGGCTGAAAATACGGTTTTTTTTTTTCTGCTTAAGCTTCTTGCTCATTTTTCTGGGATTTTTGGTTTTCAGTTGCAAGGGTAAAGAGAATACTAAAATCTTAGAAATCGGTATTGGCATTTGTATTAATGCATTTGCATTTTCGTTGGTTTGCAGGATAGGTGCATTGACACCTAAAAATATGTGCGTCAACTTCATAAATTTTTCTGAGGCTCCGAACCTTGAAGGGTAAGTGTTTTTTATCCAAGTTCAAATTTTAATTCGATTCTCTACTGTTAACGTAGATTGTCATCATTTCTTCCCCTTTGTTGTGAATTATTTCCAGAATTTGTTGTGCTGTTAGGTCAAGTTTTAGGGGTTCCTTTTTGTTGTCTACATGAAAAATGATTGATTTACATTCAGCATCATGGTTTTCCTTGATGTTAAGAGAAACCCATGCATACATAGCCAACTGCACTGACGCATGAATTGAAAAAAAATAATGTACATGATTGTTATTCCACTGCTTAATTTGTTCCAAGTCACCACAAATTTCTCTGCATTTGGAAATTTTTATACTTTTGTTGAATTGTTATTTTAGTTGTGAATTAAGAGAAAAAAAGTTGAATTTGTTTTGGATGTGGAATTGTTGTATTTACTATTTTGCTGAGAAAATTTGGAGGAAAAAGCAGCAACATTTGTAAATTGGGTTTCGGATTTCGATTAATTAGGATAACAAAGATATGATTTTTGTGATGAATGATAGTGCTTTATAATGTTGTTTACTTCTATTATTTGAATGCGAATTTATGTATGACTTAAGTGCAACGGGTTCCTGTAATCTGAGATGTGGACTGACACTGTTGCAGGTTTCATGCGCTTGATAAACAAGGCTTGCTTAAGGCAGAAGCACAAAAAGTATTGAATGTGTTGTGAATGTATTACATCTGTGAGTTACAGTAAAATATAGCATTCAGTTGAAATATCATGTAGGCGGATTGGTAGGGTTGAAATTTCTATATACTAAAACCCAACCACGTGGTACTGTGGATGACCAGTGGGTGGACGAATTTGCCCCTGTAATTGTCTTCTGTTGTTCTTCTGTGTGGTTTTTAGAGTGGGAAAATGCCGGTTTTGTCCACATTGGACACGTGTTGATCATCGGCAGAATGTCTTTCTACTTTTCCTTAGTTTCTTTACCTCACTTTTTCATTTTTCTCTGTTCGTTTTTCTTTCTTCGTTTTCTTGGTTTCTCCCGCTCTTCGCTTTCTTCCTTTTCTGGATATCTGCCGTTCTTCGCTATTGTTTTCTGCCATTTTTTAACCCTTGGTGGCTTATCTTTTGTTAATCTTTGTGTTTGCAGGTGTGGAGCCATTTTTCAAAGGAAAAAATCATCGGCCGGTGAAGGTTATTTAGCTTGGTGGGTTGGGTTATACGGATCTTCAGCTTGGTGAATGTAATTTCTCCTGGTGAGTTTTTTTTGTTTTTTTACTGCAGGTGTTTGGTTTTATTTTGTCTGCTTTTAGATTTTACCAGTGGGTTTCTTATTGAGAGATGTGTTTTCAAAATTTTGGGCTTTTGTTGTTGTCAGTTAGTTTATGGGTATGAGATTTCGATTCTGTTCCGTGTGGATTGTTTTTCTATGGTTTAGTCATCTAGGAAAAGAACCAGGTTTCATGTATGGGTGTTCGCCATCTGAGAAGGGAAACATGAATTCTGTTTGATTGGAGGTTGGTTGAGTGTGGTCTATATTGTATGGATCCTTTGTATTTGAAGCAAGATTTTGATAAAATTTGAGTATTTTTTTGCAAGTGATTACTTTTGTGTGTTCTAGCACTCTATGCATATTTTTTAATAACGTATCAACAATTAGGTTTCCATAATCTTAATGACTTGCAAAGATGTGTTCCAATTAGTCTATGAACTTCACTATTGTATAATATTTCAATTAGTTGAATATATTTTTTAACTAATTTTAGTATCAGATTGTTTTGGGTATCTGAGTAAGATTGGGAAAGAAAAGGAGATTGTGGAACTTTCATGGTTGAGGTTTGTGATTTTATGTATTAGTTAAATTCTAAATTTTTAATTAAGTTCACTCAATATATTCACATTTGTGTATATTAGTGCAGTTCCAGCACTCTATACGTATTCTGCCCTGTAGCATGTACTCATGCAGTTCCAACTTTTCTACAAGCTCGATACAGGGAAATGTACCTTTCTGTTCAATAAAAAGGTATAATTTTTTTCCCACTTTTGTGTATATTAGTGCTTTTTGTTATGATTTAATGAGTTCGTGCTTTTTGTCGCTTAAGTAACATGAGAATATGTTTCTATTACCAACTATGGATTACAATCGACTATCTTAACCAATCAGATTAAAGCTCCACCAAGGTTTGCTTGTTGTATTGTGTTTTATAATCTCTCACTCTCACTTTCCCTCAGTTTGCTTCATATGAATGTGACTGCATATAGACCACATATGCTAAATCAGTAAATAGCAAAGACCTCTAATGCATGTACTGTTGACAATGAAGCAAGTCGGATTACCATGTAGACTTAGATTTGTGCACACTCATTTGATTTCTCATTTGGCTTCTTGATTAATTATTATAAAGATTGTGAAACTTTTTGTGCCTGGATTTCTGTTTTGCAGTTTTTCTTTGCATCTGGACCACTGCATTTTAAAAGTGTTAAGGGTGAGATTTAAATGCTCAAACACTCTATTTTTTTTTTCCAAATATATACCTTTCGTTCTGTTCGGTTTTAAATGTTAAAAACTAAATGGTTATTTGGATAAAATGGTTTATCAGTTTATGTTATGTGTTGTAATCAGGAATTCAATTGGATTGGGTAAAATGCTTTGTCAATTTATGTTATAGGTTTGTGCTTTCAGAAAGGGGTGAATGGGGTTTTGAAAGAAACCTGTCATCTGTGCGATGATATTTGATACCGCAAAGGGGGGTGAGCACACAATGAAATAAGTGGAAGTCCATTTTCTCAATAATGTAATAAGCCCTATAGTTCTTCGGACCATGAATTGGCTTTGGGGATTTGGGTTGATGAGAGACATGATGAGTTTTTTCGGTTTCGATTTTTATTACACAAATTTTCAATTGGATTGTGTTCTACCTTTCAAATTTCTGCACCGTACTTATGTAAGGAATTCCTTCTTTTAAATACAATGTTAAGACCGTCGGGTTGCAGCGTAGATATAAAGTTTTAAGGTGAGATAAAATTGAGTTAGCAAGGGTGCAAAAATGATTTACAACTTGGGGTGAGAAAACAGAGGCAAGATGCGTGTGAGAGAATTTTTTTGGGACTTACATGGTGATTTGTGATGTGTTTAAGAAATTTGGTCTGTGAGTTTTATTACTCATCGTTTGGTTTTTTTCCTTTGTTCATCTGTTTCCTTTGCAGGGTGTCTTTATGCTGGGATCATCACAGCTTACGCATCTTTTCAACCTTTAAAGTCCTTCAGGGTAAGATTTAGGTAGCAAAATAGTTGATTGAAAATTTGAAACGAAGAGTTGGCTTTCTTTTTGTTGAACTAATTTAAACTGCTTGGGTGTAAGATTTAGATAATGAAATAGTCCATTGAAAAAAAGTGTTTAAAGAGCACAGTGTTTAATATCGTTTAAAGCTTTTACAAAGATTTAAAAGCTTTTGTTATTAATTAAAGCTTAATTATGAATTCAACCATATATTTACTTTTAATCCATGATGTAATACTAAATTGAAGTGTGTGATTCAATTACCTTTGTTAAAATTTTTATTTTTTTAATTAAAGATCAAGAACATTGACAATGACAATTTTTTTCAATGGTCAGGCATTTCGTTTGCTTTCGTTGTCAAACAACATTGTCTGGTGATTGTCAAACAATGTCTTCTGTTTTGAATAAGTGTGTTTTCTTCTAATTATTGTTGGTGTTGTGTTTTATGATACATGTAACTTTGGTGTATAAGCTAACTTATATTCTTCCAAGTACTGGTAATTATGCAATTTTTTTAACTATGTTTTTTTAAACTTTCACCGGTAATTTAACATTTGTTAATCAATATTGTATTTTGGAGCATAGATTGAGGCAAGAGACACGGGTTTCGGACAACCAATTCGGGTTCATGCCAGGGCGCTCAACCATGGAGGCAATCTATCTCTTACGAAGATTGATGGAAAGATATAGAGATGGGAAAAAGGATTTACACATGGTCTTTATAGATTTGGAAAAAGCGTATGATAGGGTCCCAAGAGACATTCTTTGGAGGATTTTAGAGAAGAAAGGAGTACGAGTAGCATATATCCAAGCTATAAAGGATATGTATGAAGGAGCAAAGACCGCCGTAAGAACTCATGAAGGACAAACCGAAAGCTTTCCCATAACTGTAGGATTACATCAAGGCTCATCCTTAAGTCCTTACCTTTTTGCGTTGGTAATGGATGAGTTAACAGGACATATTCAAGATGATATTCCTTGGTGTATGCTTTTCGCAGACGATATAGTGTTGATAGATGAAACTCAGGAAGGGGTAAATGCAAAGCTTAACCTTTGGAGAGAAGTGTTGGAATCTAAAGGTCTTCGCCTCAGCCGATCAAAGACAGAATATATGGAGTGCAAGTTCAGTGCAAATGGAGGCCAAAACGAGTTAGGGGTGAGGATCGGAGATCAAGAAATACCAAAGAGCGACCGTTTTCGTTACCTAGGATCTATCTTGCAAAAGAACGGAGAATTAGATGGAGATCTCAACCATAGAATACAAGCTGGATGGATGAAGTGGAAGAGTGCATCCGGTGTGTTGTGTGACCGCCGTATGCCACTGAAGCTCAAGGGAAAATTTTATAGGACGGCAATAAGGCCGGCAATGCTGTATGGCACAGAATGTTGGGCGGTGAAACATCAACACGTACACAAAATGGGTGTAGCGGAGATGAGGATGCTTCGTTGGATGTGTGGGCACACGAGAAAGGATAAGATTAGGAATGAGGATATCCGGGGTAAAGTAGGAGTAGCCGAAATTGAAGGAAAGATGAGAGAAAATCGGTTACGGTGGTTTGGACATGTGCAAAGAAGGCTTACTGACGCTCCGATTAGAAGATGCGACTATAGGACAGAGGTTCAGGGCCGAAGGGGTAGAGGAAGACCTAGGAAAACTTTGGAAGAGACTCTAAGAAAAGACTTAGCGTACTTGGATCTAACGAAGGACATGACACAGGATCGAGCACAATGGCGTTCTAAGATTCATATAGCCGATCCCACTCAGTGACTTGGATTTTCCAAGTCTCCAACCAAGAAGTTTTCCTCACTCGGGAAATTAAGGGAACACTACCCCAACCTACATGCTCCACTCAGAAAGCTTCAACATACAAGCTTCAACAAAAGAAAATTCAAAGAACTTAGCGAAGAAGGCTTTGGTGTATTTAACACAATACGTTGAAATGAAGGAAAGCTTATTTATTGATATCCCCGATAAGCTACAAATATGTACATATACAGGAGTCAAAATAAACACACAAGAGGGAGCCTTCACAAAGGTTGCTTAGGAGAAGTCTCAGCAGTCGGTAGAGCCCCAGAAAGAGAAGGCACCGGAGGGGGATCATTTGGAGCCTCAGTACTGGACATAACCCTAGAAGGAGGAGGCATCAGAGGTTGATCATTTGGAGCTTCATTACGCGGTACAGCCCCAGAAGACGAAGGCAATAAATGCCTTTGGAACAAACCCACAAATCTCTGATGATCAAGTAAAACCTGACCATCAGTTTCCTTCATCTGGTCAAGCTTCCTCTTCATGTTTGTAGCATAGTCATGTGCGAGCCGGTGCAACTGTTTATTCTCATGCTTGAGCCCTCTAATCTCCTGTTTGAGACTCATCACTTCAGCCGCCAATGATTCAACTTGGCGGGTTCGAGCAAATAGGCGTTGTGCCATATTAGACACAGAACCTGCACACTGAACACTGAGAGCCAGCGAATCCTTAACAGCTAACTCATCAGACCGTTTGGAAAGTAGTCTGTTATCTTTGGGAGTGAGAAGGTTCCTGGCCACCACCGCAGCGGTCATATCATTCTTCATCACGGAATCCCCAACGGTAAGAGGACCAGTTGGGGAGACGAAGGATGGGCGCCATATGTTGTCTGGAGAAGGCGGGGCTGCCTCTTCAACAAGGTTCAAGTCAAAACGACGGTCGGAGGGGCCAGACATTTTCAAAGGTGTTGAAGAGAGAAGAGGTCGGACAAATCAAGATCTTAGAAGTGCAAGAATGAAGCTTCTACTGGTGGAGATTCAAGTGTGCTTTGGAACTTAATGCCAGCCCCTATAAAAATCTGCACTCGACGGAGCTTCAGAAATCAAAGAGGCGCCTGCTCAGAAATCGAAGAGGCGTTTGCTTTCTCAAAAGTTGGGCTGCTTAGAGATCACGAGGGTTGATCTCAGAAATCGAAGAGCCGTTTGCTTTCTCAAAAGTTGGGCTGCTTAAAGACCACGAAGGCCGATCTCAGAAATCGAAGAGGCGCTCGCTTTCTCAAAAGCTGGGCTCCCTAGAGACCACGAGGGCCGATCTCAGAAATCGAAGAGGCACCTACTTTTCCAGCCTTGTCAGCACCTGTCACACGCACACTCAGCTTTGCGGAAATTATACTGTTCAATCACCCACTTCCCACACGCAACAATAGCTCATGGGTACCACAGATAACTTTGCCAAAGTTCTCTGCCAAAATTGAGCACGTGAAGCTTGCAGCTCCCACTACATCGCTCTGACCAAGAAGGGTAAAAGAATAGCAAAGAAACAACACTAACAAAGTTTAGACCCATAAATTTTGAAGGTCTAGCTACCATATTATTACCCACAAGGGTAAAGGAACAGTACCACTGCTGGATAATTGGAAAGTCCATGTATGTCAACCTCTGTGCTTCGTGGCAAGGTAGACTAGCAAACATGCCCAACCTTTACTCACATTCGAGAAAACACTCCCAATAAGATTGCTTGCTCCAAAATCGAAGAGGCACCGTCCTCCGAATCTAAAGAGCCAGACTCCCAACATGACTACTTTCTTAAAAATCGAAGAGAGGGTAAAGGAACAGTACCATTGCTGGATAATTGGAAAGTCCCTGTGTGTCAACCTCTGTGCTTCGTGGCAAGGTAGACTAGCAAACATGCCCAACCTTTACTCACATTCGAGAAAACACTCCCAACAAGATTGCTTGCTCCAAAATCGAAGAGGCACCGCCCTCCGAATCTCGAGAGCCACTCTCCCAACATGATTACTTTCTCAAAAATCGAAGAGACACTGCTCCCCGAATCTCGAGAGCCAGACCCCCAACATGATTGCTTTCTCAAAAATCGGTGAGGCACCGTTCTCCGAATCAATCGAAGAGGCGCTCGCTTTCTCAAAAGCTGGGCTGCTCAGAGACCACGAGGGCCGATCTCAGAAATCAAAGAGGCACCTACTTTTCTAGCCTTGTCAGCACCTGTCACACGCACACTCAGCTTTGCAGAAATTATGGGCATTCTGTCGAAGACTTCTGGTGAAGGAGAAAGCACATGAATCTTACTGTTCAATCACCCACTTCCCACACGCAACAATAACTCATGGGTACCACAGATCACTTTGCCAAAGTTCTCTGCCAAAGTTGAGCACGTGAAGCTTGCAGCTCCCACTACATCGCTCTGACCAAGAAAGGTAAAAGAATAGCAAAGAAACAGCACTAACAAAGTTTAGACACATAAATTTTGAAGGTCTAGCTACCATATTATTACCCACAAGGGTAAAGGAACAGTACCACTGCTGGATAATTGGAAAGTCCCTGTGTGTCAACCTCTGTGCTTCGTGGCAAGGTAGACTAGCAAACATGCCCAACCTTTACTCACATTCGAGAAAACAGTCCCAACAAGATTGCTTGCTCCAAAATCGAAGAGGCACCGTCCTCCGAATCTCGAGAGCCAGACTCCCAACATGACTACTTTCTCAAAATCGAAGAGAGGGTAAAGGAACAGTACCATTGCTGGATAATTGGAAAGTCCCTATGTGTCAACCTTTGTGCTTCGTGGCAAGGTAGACTAGCAAACATGTCCAACCTTTACTCACATTCGAGACAACACTCCCAACAAGATTGCTTGCTCCAAAATCGAAGAGGCACCGCCCTCCGAATCTCGAGAGCCAGACTCCCAACATGATTACTTCCTCAAAAATTGAAGAGACACTGCTCTCCGAATCTCGAGAGTCAGACCCCCAACATGATTGCTTTCTCAAAAATCGAAGAGGCATCGTTCTCCGAATCTCGAGAGCCAGATACCACAGACCACTTTTTCAAAGTGCTCTGACAGAGTTAAAACATGTGAAACTGGCAGCTCCCACTACCGTGCTATGACCAAGCAGGGTAAAGGAATAGCATTACTACTTGTTGTTAGGGAGACTCCTATATATGTCGACCTCCATCCCCAACGGACAGGCAGACCTGCAAAAATGCTCAACCCTTCATCATATCTGATAGGGCACTCCCAACAAAGCCTTTCGAAATATTCAGCTTTCTTTCCCCCCGATAATACCTCTGCAAACAAGCTATACTAGAGCAAGAATATCTCATATCATCAGGGTTAAAAGCAAGAGTATCCCATATCATGCTTTTTCCCTGTTTTTTCTTTTGGCCTTGTTTTTACCGGCAAGACAAGGAGAAAGAGAGCAATCAGTCAGCACTTGGAATCAAGCTTCCAGCCAGGAACTGACTGCCTGGAACCCCTTACCTGATTACTTACCTGGCATTGCTCTCGAGTACTCATCTTCAACATCTTATGTTTCCAGGGAAGATTCCGCATCTGCTTGAGGAACAGATAGGGCAAGTGCGAAGGATACAAGGAAGCATGTGGAGACAAGCGTAACAGCACACGTGCCGATACATCCATTACTCTGTCAAAAGCAAAAGTATCCCATATCAGCAGGGTGGAACGTACTCTAGATTTGATGGACTTGTTTTGACCCTCAAATTCTTCAGTCGGCCTTATACTTTGGAGGAAACCAGAAAACCCTCCAGCTCAGTTCAAGAATAAGCCTGTGGAAAGTTACTTCTTCAAAAGCAAAAGTATCTCATATCATCTCTTCTCATTTTTCTTCTCTTTATCCTTCATGCTGCTGCAAGATGGGGAGAAGGTGAACAATCAGTCGGAGCTCTGATTGCTTACCTTGTCTGTCACCTCTTTCAGCAGACCCCCTAGCCCGGCGACTTGGGGGACTCCTACTACATGGTTTGTATCGCGCTTGACCAAGCCTGAAACTACAAGTAAGCTTCAAGTGAAATTGATACATTACCTTGTGCATCTCCACCAGTTAAAGATACCACCCCTGGATGGAGGAAGAGTACTTCCAGAGAAGATGCCACATCTACCTATGAGACAGATAAGGCAAGTCAAGACGACACCACACTCCGATACTTAGAAGTATCGTGATTACGAGATCATTCTCCCACAATATTTCCTAATGTCATTTGTACTAAATCATTCACTCGTACTCACTAAAGGAGAGCTTGAACCTATGTACTTGTGTAAACCCTTCACAATTAATGAGAACTCTTCTATTCCGTGGACGTAGCCAATCTGGGTGAACCACGTACATCTTGTGTTTGCTTTCCTATCTCTATCCATTTATATACTTATCCACACTAATGACCGGAGCAATCTAGCGAAGATCACAAAAAGCGACCGTTTTCGTTACCTATGATCTATCTTGCAAGAGAACGGAGAATTAGATGGAGATCTCAACCATAGAATACGAGCTGGATGGAAAGAGTGCATCCGGCGTGTTGTGTGACCGTCGTAGGCCACTGAAGCTCAAGGGAAAATTTTATAGGACGGCAATAAGGCCAGCGATGTTGTATGGCAGAGAATGTTGGGTGGTGAAGCATCAACACGTACACAAAATGGGTGTAGCGGAGATGAGGATGCTTCGTGGGATGTGTGGGCACACGAGAAAGGATAAGATTGGGAATGAGGATATCCGAGGTACAGTAGGAGTAGCCGAAATTGTAGGAAAGATGAGAGAAAATCGGCTCTGGTGATTTGGACATGTGCAAAGAAGGCCGACTGACGCTCCGGTTCGAAGATGTGACTACGGGACAGAGGTTCAGGGCCGAAGGGGTAGAGGAAGACCTAGGAAAACTTTGGAAGAGACTCTAAGAAAAGACTTAGAGTACTTGGATCTAACGGAGGACATGACACAAAACCGAGCGCAATGGCGTTCTAGGATTCATATAGCCGACCCCACTTAGTGGGAAAAGGCTTTGTTGTTGTTGTTGTTGTTGTTGTTGGTGTCATATTGTTCTGTGAAAGTTGTGTTCTAACAATGGGCTGAAACTATAATATTTCGGTGTTGTATCAATGTTTGATGTAAATAATGACAACGCATTGCAAAGACAAATAAAAACATGTTTGATGATAATTATCCATTCGATTATTACATGCTTTAGTGAGTTTCTTGCCAAATGAACCTCACTTTCTCTCTAGCAAATCAACTCTGTTTCGATTAAAAAAATATTTAAATGAAAAAGGCTTGGGTTTTATATTCTGATTCACTGTGTTTTCTTCTAAATATTGTTTTTCCCCCGGTTTATGATATGGATAACTGTAGTTGGATAATAATGTGAGCTCAGCTATATTCTTCGAAGCAGTGACCAATGAGGAAGTGTGTAGAATTGTAGAACTAAATAAAAGTCTCAATCTTTAAGTTGCTCTGTGCACAATGAAATTGAATTTTGATTTTGTGTTTCGGCATACCCTTACTAGAATTTTGTGATTTCGGAATTATAGAAGTTAGTGACGATTCGAAACCAGTTAACTGGGATGAGAATTAGAGTGATTTGAAATCGGAGAACAAGGAATTGCAGGATATAATGGTAACGGTGAGGATAATATGATGATAACACAAGTTCACTATTTTGCAGAGATTTTTGAAGACTGATTTTTTTTTTTTTCATTTTTGCATTTTTTAACAGGTGGTGTTCTGATTTTTCATTCCTTCTCATCACTTCTACAAGAGGTATGTTTCTGACCGAGAAAAATTTCCAGATCTTCTCTCCTCATTATACTTTCCTTAGGATTGTGAAAAAGCAAAGGGGTTGATTGGAATGATGGTTACCAGGAAATTCCATGTGCTCAAAACCCAATTCGATTCCGTTGCTAAGAGTTTGCTGAGCAAGTCCCTGTACGGAAACATGGTTGGAGTCGTTGCTTCTATGTGGGTTCTGGACAGCAGCTACTTTTTCTTTGTTTTTGGATTTGTAAGAAGATACATGCTCAGGTATGGTCAAGTTCGAGTCAATGATTTTCCCAGATGAAAAGTTTGATGGATTTGAACTGATTAATGGGTTTCTTTTTCCAGATTCCATTTCTGCAATTAAAGATTGCTTAAAGAAAAGTTGTATGTAATTGATTTTCTGCTATAATGTTTTGAATTTCTTATTTATATTGGTCTACATATTCTTTGTTTGCATTTATTTTACTTGATTGTATTAGTGGTTGCTTTTGTTTTCATCCAGCTACCAAAACTTTGCCTACACTATCCATCTCTATTCTCCGCCGTCCATCACCGTAAGTCCTTTTTCTTTTTCCAGAATTTTCAATCCTTTTATGTTTCATATTCTGAAATTTTCATGTTTCTATGCATATATATATATATATATATGTATGTGTATATATTGTTAGATATGGGACTGTAAGCAGTAGTGGATTAGTTGGTTCTACTTCTGCATTTCCTCTTCATTAAAATGTTTACTTACCTGCTTTTAAGCGTCTTTGTTTATGTAAGACCGACAATGGGTTAGCGGTAACTCCTTTTTTACATCATATTCCATTCCATAATATTACACTATTGCATCTGGAATAGCAACATTTATTCGGTGTCACCTAGAAAGTTTGTTGATGTATCATGTCATATGTTTTTTATAATCTATTTGACATTCCCGCGGCAACGCGCGGGCAACCGTTCTAGTATCATCTATTTCTTTGCTAATGAATGTAACCATTAAGACTTGGAATGTCTTTGTGGGGTAAAAAATAAATTTGCTAATTTCGGATTTATGGGTTTGAATGTTTGTCAAGTATGTGATTCTTGCAAAAGAGTTGTAAATATGTGTGAGTAGAGTTGTAAAACAAAGAGAGAAAATGAACTTTAAACAGATGAAGGAAACAAAATTTGAGCAAAAACTTCCAGTCTTTCAAAATGTGAGGCTTTTTGGTAGGTGTGTTTTGTAAAAAGGTTTTAATCTTTCTTAGAAATATAGCTTTCTCAATTATGCAAAGCTTTAAATAGGTGTATTTTTATCTTTCCTGATTGCTGATTTAATTTGGGTTTTATTAATAGTTTAATTTGGAGTTTAATTTAGGTTTGTAGTTGGGGTTTAATTGAGGGTTTTACTTTTACTTGGCTTAAATTGCAGAATGTGGCTTTTACATTGTTATATGGAATTTCCACTGGGAAGAAATGGCATTGAACACATTTAATTGACAGAATGCTAAAATTCTTCCTTAGGCACCAAATTGGATTAGTAAACAGAATCTCATTTTGATGTTCTCTTTTCATTCGGTCAATAGGGGAATTGCAATTTCAGTGGATATCATTTTTGTTGCTCTTCCATATATTTTAGTCATTTAGCAAATTTTTTTTAGATTTCATCTTTTAATTTGAAGGGGTCTAAGTTGCTAACGGATCTACTTTCTTTGCAGATTACAGAAATTTGGATCATTTGAGGAAGAAGTTGGTTCCATGCAGTTTTGAGGTATATAATTATACGCCATCATTTTTGTTCAAAGCCTATTTAACTATCTACCTTTTTTTTATTTATATTTGTGAAGCTTTGATGCTTAGATTTTAAATATATAATTCAATTTTTTTCGTTTGAGCTTATATTGGAACTGAGTTTCTTTATATTTAGTGTGCGTATATGTATCTGTCCATTTATGTCAAGGTTGAGATAACTAAGCATCCATATGGTCGTTTTACCTTAGAATGGAACTGGGCTACTTTCTATTTTGTGCACGTATCTGTATCTCTCTATTTATGCAACACTTGAGATAACTAAGCATGTATTTGTAACAAACCCCGTTCCAATTGAATGGTTGGTGTATTTGTTCCAAACGCCATTCGAATTGGATGATTGGTTTATTTGTTCTAAACCCCATTAGAATTGTATTTGCTGGGATGGGCTGTTAGTATAGGGATAGTTAGATTAGGAATTTTGTCTCGCCATTTTGTGATTGGGATCTAATTACAGGTTTTGTGTTGCATGTCTCCATGTTACGGTGTATGTCCTGTCTGTGTAGTTAGTTTGGGCGGTTTTTAGATTCTTAAATAGTGCTGCTTGATATTGTTTGTGAGGTTATTTTTACGGCTGGGGGAGCAAAGATGCTGTAGCAAATGAGCTTAGAGTTGTGGAAAAAAAAAACTTTCAGAAAAACTCTCTCAAATGACAAACTACAAGCTATTTATAGCACAATAAATACATGCCCTTGTCTCTGTTAAACATTTTTATCGGTTTCAGGCAATTAAATCCATGTAGAAAGCAAATTTACAGGAAGCATCTCCATTGACTAGATTTAAATAAAATCATTTGCACCTCCCTCAATTAAATGATGCTTATAAAAGGCCATGTTTAGGAAAGAAAGGAGCCAAATTTATCTTCCTATACAATGGTAGGCCTGGCAAACGGATCGTGTCAGTCGTGTTCGTGTCGTTTTCGTGTAACACCTGTTATCTTAACGGGTCGTGTCGTGTCACACCCGTTATCTTAACGG
Organism: Malus sylvestris; assembly: GCF_916048215.2. Taxonomy (NCBI): domain Eukaryota; kingdom Viridiplantae; phylum Streptophyta; class Magnoliopsida; order Rosales; family Rosaceae; genus Malus; species Malus sylvestris. Next base: position 41,165,327 of record NC_062269.1, on the reverse strand, counting down.
GTCCTTAATAGGTCGTGTCACTTTACCCAACGGGTAAAGTGACCCGACCCGTTATGACCCGTTAAGAAAAATATATTTTTTTTCTTAAATTTGCACATACCACACATTGCCACATAAATATTACTTCAAAACATTAAAACACATTTGTCGTTTAAGTACTACATCTACACTCGAAAATAAGAGCCTAATAAAAAAATAATACATACACTACTAATCTATTACAAATTTTAAATGTGCAAGGATATGCAAAATGAAACAGTTTTTGTTTTCAAGGTTGTGAAATCTTTCTCAAAAGTTTAAACCTCAATTTACAAAATCCTCGATTTACATCGATTATCATGAAATTGCATTGGAACTTTGGCTTGATCTATTGCCTTCAAGAGTTATGTTGATGATGTTTTCAGTAAGGTTTTCCACGTCATAACTATCTTCTGCATAAACTAAGCATAAAAAAACCAAATATTAAAAATCATTCAAATTATGAGAAGTTTACCAAAATAATTATGAAAAAAAATAAAACAATAGTACTATACCATACTTTTATTAAGTATAAACATAAGATTTTGTGGTATCCACTAGTGTAAATATTTTAAATTGAAGATCGAATTCAATCATTGTATTCATATAAGGTCAAGGAGTGTAGCTGCAAAAAATCATCAAAATCAGAGTTAAAATGACCGTTAAATCGTGATTTTTCTTTCTATAACCGTCGAAAAGTTTTATCCCGTTAATTGATCTCTAAATGTTTGTTTTTTGTAATTTTTGACGTATGCGATCTCGAAGTATATACAAACATGTTTGACGGTTTGATCTTTGAAACTAGTTTCGTAGAATGAGTATCCCATCAAAACAATAGATTCACTAATACTTAATAGTTTATTTATACTTTTATTAAGTATAACATAAGATTTTGTAGTATCCACTAGTGTAAATATTTTAAATTGAAGATCGAATTCATTACTTGTATTCATATAGGGTCAAGGAGTGTAGTTGTAAAAAATCATCAAAATCGGAGTTAAAATAACCGTTAAATCGTGATTTTTCGTTTATAACCGTCGAAAACTTTTGTCCCATTACTTGATCTCTGAATGTTTGTTTTTTGCAATTTTTGGCGTATGCGATCTCGAAGTATATACAAACATGTTTGACGGTTGGATCATTGAAACTAGTTTTGTAGAATGAGTATCCCATCAAAACAATAGATTTACTAATACTTAAGAGTTTATTCATACTTTTATTAAGTATAACATAAGATTTTGTGGTATCCACTAGTGTAAATATTTTAAATTGAAGATCGAATTCAATCATTGTATTCATATAGGGTCAAGGAGTGTGGTTGTAAAAAATCATCAAAATCGGAGTTAAAATGACCGTTAAATCGTGATTTTTCGTTTATAACCGTCAAAAAGTTTTGTCCCGTTACTTGCTCTCTAAATGTTTTTTTTTTGCAATTTTTGGCGTATGCGATCTCGAAGTATATACAAACATGTTTGACGGTTGGATCGTTGAAATTAGTTTCGTATAATTTGTATCCCATGAAGTTCAGTGGTGTGTGTGTGTATATATATATATTTATTTATTAAGGAGATTTAAATCTATTTATTTTGTATGTATAATTATTATAGTTTTTAGGGGTATAAAATTTAATATATATATATATAATTATTATAGTTAATATTTTGGGTATAATTATTATAGTATATATAATTATTATAATTATTATAGTTAATTTAATATATATATATATATATAATTATTATAGTTTTTAGGGGTATAAAATTGTTAAATTAATATATATATATAATTATTATAGTATTTTTTTAGGGTTATAAATTATTAAATTAATATTCTGCTTATCGTGTATCGTGTTACCCACATGTATACCGAACAAACCCGTTATCTTAACAGGTGCTTATCGGGTTACCCAATAACAACCCGTTTCGTTATCGTGTCGACCCGAACACCTGTTAATTTCGTGTCGTGTCGTGTCGGGTTATCGGGTCGTGTCAGGAATTGCCAGGTCTATACAATGGGAGACCAAAACTTAGAAGCAACTGGTTTTTATTTTCTCTAATTATAGAAGGCAGATAGTAATTCTTCATTTTTAAAAATAATATTAAGATAGCAGGACTTACAAGATCGCATCCTATGTTTATGTGTTCTATGATGAAATTTTACTTTTGTCCACGACTACATTTTAGGATCACCTTAGATTATTATATGGTTAACTGGTAAGTTTCTAATACTATTACATACTTTGTCTCATGTAACCACAATGCATTTTAGGTTCAGGGTGGAGTTATGACAAAATAAAGCATTACTACAAACATCTAAGGGGAAATATAAAATATCATAGGAAAAATTGTTAGCAATTTTTTTAAACAAACTTGAACCTGCAGTGTTGTACTATACTGAAACCAAAACAAATCTGCAGAAGTGTCTCACATTCTGCATTGGTAATGGGATTTAGTATGAATATCTCTTTCTTGAGTTGCTTTGCACAAGCCTCACAGTGCATGTTAACTTCGAGTTCTGTAATTACTACTCTATTAACCTGAAGCAAAAATAAACCACCTTTATAAGTCCACTGTTTTAACAAATTTAATTTTCTTTTCCGGTGCTTTCCGTTTCAAACAATGCGACTTTATGAATTTTTTATTTATTGCTCAGTTTGATCGCCTTGTATTATTCATTTGGTTTCTGCTTTGTTTTTTTTTTCTTCTCTCTGTGATCCTCTGATTATCCAGATGTTGGTTGGTTTTTTTTTTTTCAATTATATCTTTGTGGTTCTGTTTTTTAAACAGGTTTTAAAATATCCTGGTCATTCCAGTTAATTAAAGTTTTAAGATATCCTCATTCATTTAACGCATGAAAATTAAGCATTTTTGACACACCCCGACCCAGAGGATCAAGGCGTGCTGGCCGTCACGTGAGTGTGACGTAACCATAAGCACGACACGGAAGCAAAACACTGACATACATAAGAAGGAATTCAAACCAAACTCTAGCAGAACAACCTACTAGAATAACAGGACGAGTTATAAAGCAAACAAGTGAATTCAGAGCATAGGTTTAAGTGCAGTCAAGTAGGACTAAAATAAAAATACACAACCCTCAGGTGAGTCCTACATGTCAAGAGTCTGTCAGAATGCCGGAAAAAGACCTCGAGAGCCACCAACTGCTAACTAGAACCTGGAGGGGTGCAAAAACAAAATGAGTGGGTCAGTAAAACTAAAGAATTTCCAAAACATTTCGTTAAAAACACTTTTAACCCCTCACCGTAAAAACCTGTATACTTTCCCAGAAAATAGTATATATATATACGCAACATCAAACTCAACTTAATTTCATCAACATAAATCTCAATAATGCCATGCCATGCCCAAAATATGATCAGAATACATCAATATCAATCAGGTGAATGATAAATCAACCGGAGACCCTACAATGGTCCTGTACGGCTGATTCTAAAGCTCAACATCCAATCCAACCGGAGTCACCTCGGTGACCTGTACGGTTCAACTCTGCACGTCACTCGGAACTACATATAGTAGTCTGTACGATGACAGGTGTATAAATACGCTCTAGTGCTTCTCTCATCAATCATCAGCACGCATAACTAAGGTCACCCACTAGTCGGAATCACATCTAGTGATCTGTACGACTAGCATGTCGGAACCCTCACATGGTCTGTACGACATCCACCTACTTGGATCCAAGACGAGTGTGCGGTGTGGTGAATAACAATATGAGCACTATCACCTAGGTGCAGGTCATGAGCTTTCAATGCAATCCATGATAAATAACTCAGCTGAAAATAAATAAACTCACCTGAGCGTCCACTGTGTCATTTCACATATATATATGTTAATTATCAAACTAAATATCTCAACAGTTTCATGCATGGCAAATAGATTCATAATTTTCACATAAACGGATTTTCTGGGAAAACAGTTGTATATAGGTAAATACGAAATCAAAACTGCCCACTCACTGATAAGTCGAGGGGTCGTAACCTCCGTGGCGTCCCTGGATGCGCTCGTCCTCGGGATACGTGTCACCTATATGCGAAACAACTATAAAAACGTTAATTTTAAACACATCACCAATAATTCGAAATAACTTCTCATACGATGCTTAATTTGGGTATATGAATATACCACATCGACCTACTCGACGTCACGGACGTCGCACAATTTTTAGAAAATTTTTTGGAGGTCCCACGCGCCCCCACACGCCGTGGGTGGCACGGGTCCACGCACCCCCCACGCGCATCTTCTTCCTCCTTGGCTCGCCGGACTGGTTTTTCCGACGGCCGGTTTTTGGCGAGTTTTAAAACTCCTTGCTCACCTTCGTTTTTCACCCATTTTCTTCGTATTTTATATCAAATTGAAGCCCCAAACATGAAGAATCACGATAGACTAGTTTAAGGCTCTAAAAATCAAGAAATCTCACCGGGAAAATTCTAAGAAATTCGGCCAAACTTGAACCACGTGATCCCGACTTCCAAATCCTTCAAACGAAGTACTCCGAGCCTCCTTGGGACCTCACTAAGCTCACTACAAGCTTAGAATTCCCTGAAAATCAACATTTTACGTTCACATGAACAGTGACAAAAAATGGAGGTTCGAGTTTCACGTGATTCCGAGGGTTTCACTTCCTAAAACTAGTACCATTCAACTTAAAATGACTCAAGGATGAAGATGCATACCTTGGTTGCCTCGATCCGTCGAGTTTTAGGGATTTTTTGGGGTGTCCGTACGTATGGGTGTGTAGAGAGAGAGGGAGTCGGGATGGAGGAGAGAGAGAGAGAGCCACGGAATAGAGAGAAGGAAATGTGAGGGTGTAGGGGTCCAGAGTCAATCCACACCATCCATTTCTAATTCCCTAACCAAACAACAATCCAACCTTTCAATATTCTTATCTAACTTAAATAATATTTCCAATAGGTTAGGAAAAATATGAAATATCTAAAACATGTCACACACACACCTTAGTAACGTCAATGGTATTTTCGTCATTTCATACTCTCGATATGAAAGTCTCGGGACGGGCTGTGACAATTTTCATACCTAAAGTTTTTAATTATCATCATTCTGTTCAAATGCACCATTTCCTTTTTGTTTCCCTTGTCTCATTTTGCAAGCACTCATGGTGTTCATTTCCTTTTAATTTTGGTTAATGCAGGTTTTCAAATTTGTGATGATCGTTTTCTTATTTCTATAAATTTTGACAGAAAAAACCATATGAAAAAACACATTAGTCTCTAAGTATAAATCACATTAGTCTAATTATGGCTACAATAAAAAACCGTGTGATCAACCGTGGCTTGCTTACACTGCAATTTCAATTTGGGAATTGAATTTATTTACAAAATTACGATCCTTTTTAAAATTTAGAAAAGAGCATGTTAGAAGACCAATTTTCTTTACAAGAACTTGAATAAAAAGTAGACCATGAATGAAAACCAACCAACAACGATTATGGTGATTCAGTAATGTAAACATAAACCAGCTTTGAGAGTCACACTCACCCATTGTAGGTTTTCCTTGCGAGCATATTTCCTACCCAAAGTTTCCCATACCCAAAGTTTCTCAAACTGTGTTCTCATACCGCTGCATCGGCATATCTTTCCAACTTCTAATAGTCTTTGGTCCCCATACTTTCCAAAATTCGTTTTGTATCTTAATAATAGCTGCTATATTGCTTGGAATGTCAATGATTTCAGTTCTTCGTTTTCTTTTCTTTTTGGAAAGCATGAGTGTGAAGTTTGATCACTGAGTTTGACAAACAAATATATTGAACTTTTCAAATAGACTTTACATTTATCCCATAGATTTTCTCCTTTTCTTTCTCTGATTGTTGTTGCCATGCTGAGAAAAAAAATATATTAATGGTTGTTCATTTACCTCTTAGTATTTTATTGTTATTCTGATCTCCACTGGTTCTTTAAATTGTGTGGTTTTGCAATCAGTTAACAGTTTTTAAAAATTGAAACAACATTATAGTTCTAAGTGTAATAATTCGATTAGTCTGCCTTTTAGCATCCTAGAGACCAAGGATCCAACCATGTACAAGGCCCAACTATATAGTTTATTTTTATTTGCACCTGGTAGGCTTTCATTTTAGTATAGCCTTTCATTTCATTTCAGATAGGTCATAGGTGAGGCAGCACTCATTTGCTTTTATATATTTATATTTGCTGTATTTTCAAAATGTGTTTTTTTTTTTTTGGGTTTTTTCCCATCTTAGATGTATGTCTCTATATACTTGCAGCCATTTTTATTGGTTTCTGTAAAGATTTCAATGGTTTTTTGTTTTTAAATTTGTCTCTGTTAGATTATTTTTTTTTCAATTTAAATTTTACTCTTTTCCAACTTAGGGTGCTTCACTGAATAAATGATACAGATTTTTCTTGAAGCCATTTCATTCTTTGTTTTCCTTTGGAGGATTGTTGTGCTTCGGTTAGTACCATTCAGGTCTGTCCATTTGTGAATCGGCACTGCTCATTTTTGTGAATATGTGGCAAGGCATTGGTGATGCAATCTGCCTAGGCAAAATAGAGATCGTCTTTTAAAGTTAAACATGGTCCACTTTCTGCAAAAAAAAAAAAAAATTGGCAAAATGGTTAACCATCTATTGGCAAAAACTAATTAGTGACATCTTGATCAACTTGCACAGATTGCTATCTGGCCACTGAGCATTATGTTTGGGGTATAGGGTGCATTTTATATGGTATGGGGTGTTCGAGAGAAACGGTTTCAAAATTAGGTCTGTTTGAATTTCAAGGATTACGTTTGGAATTTTGTTTGTAAGATTTGCAGAGAGATGGGGGTGTTTTAGTTTTTATGTTTAATGTTCTGAGACTTACCCTTTATTTGGTGCACTTTCACATATTGACTCCGTTATACCGTCACAATTTAAGTTACTTTTATTGTATCTGTTTGTTTGCACTTTGAATTCTTAATCGCAGCCTCACTGCTTTTTCGCAGTTATACCGTCACAATTTAAGTTACTTTTATTATATTTGTTTGTTTGCACTTTGAATTTTTAATCGCAGCCTCACTGCTTTTTCGCAGTTTAGATCGGGCTCACATCGTAGAATCATAATCTGCTCTTGCTGCTGCCTTTAATCAAGGGCTTCTGAGTCATTACGTTTCAATCAAGCCGTTGGTATGTCCTAAACTTCAATACGTTGTTTCCCCATGCTTTCCATTTCAAACAGTGCAATTTTATAATTTTTTAAATGATTGTTTGGTTTTTTTTGGCTTATATTATACGTTTGTTCTATGCTTTGTTTCTCATTCTTGGTTATCTTTGTGACCTCTGATTGTCCAGAGGTCCGATAGTTCTTTCTATTTTTTGGTTTAAATTTTGTCTATGCAATTCTATTATTGTTTGAAAGTCTCTTAGTGTCTCTGTGATTCTTAGCCCAATGTTCTTAATTGTTTATCAGATGTTATTAGGCGTTTTATATGTTTTTTGTTGGCTGCTTCCTTTCTTTATTGCGTTCTAACTTTTTCAAATCGTTCTTTGAAGGTCAGTTACTTTGGTTGTAGCTTGTGATTCTACATGTGGTTGTTTAATTTAGTTTTGTGTTCAGTTTCAGGAGACTCTGGTTTTTTGTTATTTGGGGCTTTTGTTTGCAGCCTTAAAAGCTGTCTGTGCTCACACCCTATGATAGCAGTGGTGAGCTTCCCTTTCAAAGATTCATTCTTTCCAGTATTTAGGGATTATGAAGTGATTTCTATGCTTAATTTGGGATTGGGGTTACTTTTTTCTTATAATAAAAATATGTGTATGCCACTTAGAAGCTTCCCTTTCAAAGATTCCTTCTTTCCAGTATTTTGGGATTATGAAGTGATTTCTCTGCTTAATTTGGGATTGGGGTTAACTTTTTTCTTATAACAAAAAACTGTGCATGCCACCTGGAACAATAATTGGGTATTGGGGTTTGTTGCAATGAAGGATTTAGGATTTTTTCCAATATAATTATGGTGTTTAGGTTTTTGAAACTTGGGCTTTTCCCAATGTATTATGGTGTTTAATGTTTATTAGTGTTTTTGGGGTATTTTATCTTCTCTTTTCGTTTTTTCCCTTAAGTTTAATGAATACATGTGATGCATGTGGGAATCCTGATACATGTGATACAGCCTACCTGTGTATCAGACAGGTGCACTGAAACACCATGTGTTCATTTTTGAAATGATAATGCTTAAAGTGTTTTGCACATTGCTTGGAAGTTTTTACTGATGATTAGACTAATAAATTATCAACATTCTCTAAATCGGATTTCACATGATATCAAGTAAACCTAAATACTTGGAATTGAATAGTATTTTCGGAAAATAAACACCCTTTTGTGTGAGTTTGTATACAGGATTTATTTTCTTTGTGTTTCATGAGTGTAAATTATTAGTAATTTTCAATATTCTTTGACTTTTTAATCCAAAATCAAATTACTCATGGAATTTATAGCATACAATCAATTTCTTTTTAGTTGGGTTTAAATGATATTTATTGCGCTGTTATAAAGCTCCTTTGTAAAGTTAGGTTGAAAATCATATCAATAGATTCGTTATTTGGTTGGTTCAATCTGTAACAGATGCGATTTTGTTTGATGTTTCAATCAAAATTTGATCTTTTTGTTTTTTGTGAAATTATAATGGAATCACAAATCAAGTATATCTTAGATTTTTGGTTGCATTCATCTTCCTACAACTATTATATTGTCTCTTGACTAGATGGATTTTTATAATTTCCAGGATCTACGGTTGCAATGCTTTTGATACATGCAGTAAAGAGGGGGCTACTACTCTTATAGAGCTTCTTTGGCATGGTAAGTTGAAGTTGCGTGTCATTTTTTTTTCGTTCATAGAATTCATTATCTTGCTATCTCGGCAATTAGCAATGTCTGAAAATTGGTAGAAGTATGAATAAATGTGTCAAAATTTGAATCATACACATGAAAGTGAATTTAACAACTCTAACTTACATTTCTTAATAATTTGATCCGTCTTTCTTTCATTTGTGTTAAAAGAATATATTATAATGTAAAGCTTAAATTTTGGGCACTTAAATATATGTCTTTGTTTTTGGCAATTACAATCACTCGCATGAAAATCCAATTGGATTTGTTCTGGTCTGCAAGAATTTTTCATTGTTTGATTATTGATTAATTTCTGTGGCGGGAGTTTAATTTTTGCTTTTCTGCTTGTGTATATTTGATTTGAAATGGACAGTTCAGTTTGCTATATATAAATTTGTAATCAAGAAGCTCGAAGGAGAGGTAAATTAGAAACAAAGGTGGGAGTGTGACAGTGTTGATAGTTTACGGAGTTTACTTGGATTTCTACATTATGTCCATGGTATTGATAGATCATTGAGACTGACTATTTGGTTGAGGAATCACTAATTTGAAATACTTATTAAACTGCAACTTTTTTTTAATTCCTTTTCCTTTTGTATTTTCATTGGATTCTTTTAATTTTTTTTACTTGATCTATCTTAAGAATGTTTGCATCTTAATACTTTAAATATGTTAATTTGTCCTCTATTATGTAAAGTTTTCTCTAATGTGACTATGGCTTTTTCTCAATCTTCAGATGGTGATTATTTGGCAACTTCTGCAAACTTGGCTACTCAACCTTTGAAATACAAAGCTGAGGATGAGAGGAACCAGATGAGCTAGAATTGGGTTTGTATAATTCTAAATTATTCGTTTCGTTATCGATAGAAAATATGGTTGCCCAATCCAATTTAGTATTTTCATTGTCTTAAACATTTTCCTTTGATAGCAGTTTGTTTTGATACCTTATATTTATCTTGGCTCATAGTGTAACGTTTAACGATTGAATTTGTGCGATGATTTAGTAGTTTTTTCAGAAACTTACTATTTCTGCTAGATGCTCAAATATTATTTCTTCCATGTTTCTGCTTTCCCTTTTTATGTGTTTTCCCCCATGTAATGGGCTGACCACTTGACACTATGAGTATAATATTGATGGCACAATACGATCTACAAATGAATGCTTTCTTATAGCATGCATATCCATATATAGTGAGCTCCTGCTAGATGCTCAAATATTATTTCTTCCATGTTTCTGCTTTCCCTTTTTATGTGTTTTCCCCCATGTAATGGGCTGACCACTTGACACTATGAGTATAATATTGATGACACAATACGATCTACAAATGAATGCTTTCTTATAGCATGCATATCCATATATAGTGAGCAAAATTTCACTCATTGGTTCTTAGGTGCTACACCGTCTTTTAAATTATTGTGTGTAGAAATTATTCATGTGGTTAAGGTTGGTACATTCAAGTCCCACAGCAACGCGCGGGCATTTTTGCTAGTTATTTTACTAAATCAAGATTAATAAACTTCTGTTCTTGATTGTGTAAGCAGTGGGGACGGAAATAAATGCTGTCGAGTCATTGCAGTTTAGTTTTGCTACAATTGAAGCAGCGACAAACAAGTTCTCTGTTCATAACAGGCTAGGGAAGGGTGGCTTTAGTGAGGTCTACAAGGTTGTGATTTTCACATAGCAAACTTATGACTTTAATTTGCCAGAGTCCCAGAGCTGGGCGTAGCTAAGTTGGCTAGAGCAATGTGATAAGTTGATGTCATGCAATCGCAATTTGATGCTTGTAATGACTGGTTAAAATGTTTTCAGGGCACAATTCCTGATGGGCAACAAGTAGCCGTGAAGAGGTTGTCTAGGGGATCCGGGCAAGGCAGTGAGGAGTTTAAGAATGAGGTTGTTTTGGTAGCCAAGCTTCAACACAGAAACTTAGTGAGGATACTAGGATTTTTCTCCGAAGGTGAAGAAAAGATACTTATTTACGAATTTGTGCAGAACAAAAGCCTTGACCACTTTCTATATGGTATGTACCCTTCTAATCAGATTTAGGTATCATGTGTGATATCGTATGCTATATTGTTACACTTGGATTTGTAACAAACCAAGGAAAATCTTTGTTTTCAAATGTCTACATAGACTCCGGGAATCAAGTGAATTTGGACTGGCCAAGCAGATACAAGATTATCAACGGGATTGCTCGAGGGATTCTCTATCTCCATCATGATTCACGGCTTAAAATCATACATTGTGATTTTAAAGCGAGTAATGTATCGTTAGATTGGGAAATGAACCCAAAAATTGCTGATTTTGGTATGGCAAGAATATTTAGAGTTGATCAAACTCAAGGAAACACAAGAAGGATTGTGGGAACATAGTAAGCAGTACAAAACTTCGTTTATGGTCACATAATCTATTTGAAAAGTTGATTGATTTAATTCTCAACCTAAAATGTAATTACTGAAAAGAAAAGGTACCAAATTAACAACTCAAAAATTCATCTCCTCGTACCTTATTCGAACTAACATTTACTGATGTTGATGGTTTATAGTGGTTCTATGGCTCCCGAATATGTGATGCACGGACAGTTCTCTGTGAAGTCTGATGTGTACAGTCTCGGTGTCTTGATCTTAGAGATTGTAACTGGCAAGAAGAACACTAATTTCTATAACTCAGACAATGGCGAAGACCTCTTGAGCCATGTGAGTATAAGTTGAAGATTGTGATGTGCATTTCTTAGTTAATTCTATTTAAAGTGCTGAAAACATTTTTGTTGCAACGTTTGAATGAGTCTTTAATTTTTTTGCATGTTTCGAGACTTGGGAGCAGCCTCTCCATAAATGGGGGTAAGGCTAGCCGACATTCACCTCTCCCAGACCCTTCGTAAAGCGGGAGCCTTGTGCACTGGGTACGACCTTTTGCATGTTTGGAGACATTGGAGGGACAGGACGCAGTTAGAATTGCTGGACGTAAATCTAAGAGATTCATATTCAAGAAGTGAAGTAATTAGATGTATCCATATTGGGTTACTCTGTGTTCAGGAAGAGTACAAAAGATACTTCTCATGCTAAGCAGCTACTCTTTGAGTATGCCATCACCTGAAAGGCCAGCATTTTTCCTGCACAGTAGGACAGATCCGAACATGCCATCAATGAATTGTAGCTCATCTGATCAACCTGCTAGCAACTCATTGTCATTATCTGTTAATGAAGCATCGATTACTGAACTATACCCTCGATAGTAAATTGAGCAAAGTGTGATAAATCTTGCAGGATCGGAGTTCAGAAGTTTTGAGATTTGTGTTGGTTTTGCTAGCCTTTTAGGCATTGTAGTTTTTTTAGTGCTTGCCAGAATAAAACTAAACTTTGAAATTGCACTTAAAAGTGTTTGATCGGTTTGAAAATTCCTATATAAAACTTCATTAGACATATTTTGTGAAATTTCCTTTGCACTGTAAGGTTGTTAAATGATGTAGACATGTCGGAGATTTTTAAGTCCCCAGATTTCACTTCCAGACTCCGCTAGTATTTTTTTTTTTAATTTTTCTTTTTCTTTCTTAAAAATTCATTAAAAAATAGTTTGAAATTCAATAAAATGGTCAGACGGCTTCTAAAGTACTTATAACATTTTTTTAATGCCTATAAAAAATATCTCTAATGAAAAGACGAACGTTCACATTTTTCACAAAAATTGTGAGCTAATAATTACTCTGTTTATTCTTCCGGTTTTGTGGATTGCTCAGAAAACCATCATAAGCCTCGTTTTCAAAACATTTCACCGCACTGTAAGCTTCTTAGGAGCTGTTTTTAGAGTATTATTTAAGCCATTCGACTTTGAAGCTGAAAGTTGTCCAGATCGTAATAGTTGTTGAGCCTTAATTAGTTAATTGGGAGATAATTTGATTAATCAAATTAGCCAGGCATATTAAGCCAAAACACAAGCTGGTTAACAGCATCTTGACGGAGAGGTAGTCAGGTAGCTAGGCAATGCCTTGTCCATCCATGATCAAAATTTTGGCACATAAAAAACCATGATAGGCCAAATTCAACATCAAACCAGCCCAATAAGACTGGCTCAAGCAAGGAGTTTCCGATTTCGCGGTTGACAACAAGTCTTTGCCTATTTAATCTGCTCTCCCTTTCTTGATCTCTCCGTCTAATCTCCATTAACATTTTATTTTCAATTCAATTCCATTTCTACCATTATTGCAATTGAATTGGTCGAATCTCTCAATCTCTCCACCCAATCTTTGTTTTCATACCGTGCGACAGTTTGAGCCTTGAGGTGCCTAAGCAAATAATACGAAGCAGCTTCCACCATTGCAGAAGAGAAGTGAGCAGCCATGGGCAAGTTGGGCAAGTTGAATTATGCTAGGAAAAAAAAAATTAAACTTTGATACGAACAAGTTGAGAGACTCATGAACATCCTCCAATTGGAATCACTTCAAAATTCGTCTGTTTGATCACTTGCTCTATAAGAAGTCAAATGTCCTATATTGGAAATATAATTTACAGTATCAAAATCTCACCAAATAACCAATAAATTATAACTAAGAATAAAATAAAATATATAACATAATATCGACTCATCAAATTCCAAGTTCAAACAAAAGATGTTAAGCCCATCTCAACATCTATTTATCATTCTACATCTCTGTCATCTCCTATTGATCTCTATTTTCCGTTGCCCTGTACATCTATGCCTCATGTACCTGTGTATGTACCTATGCCTAATCTGCCCTCTACATCTATGTCTAGTGTCCTTGTGTCTATCCCTATGCCTAATGTGCCTATGCACCCTGCCTCCTCTATATAACAAAGCTCATCTCCTCAAACTGTGCAATCTCAACACCATGTGCCCTCCTCTCAATCTGCACCAAATGTTCATCCTATGATTACCAGATCCAAAAATGGCATTTACAAACTTAAAGTCTTCACTGCCACCAAGCATCCCATTTCTTATTCCATAGATCTCATTCCTCATACTTATATTCAAGCCTCTAAGTCTGAAAATTGGAGATTGGCAATGCAAAATGAATTCAATGCTCTCTTGTCATGGACTTTTGTTCCTTCTCACCTTCTCAAAATGTAGTTGGTTGCAAATGGGTCTTTAGAATTAAAAAGAATCATGATGCATCTATTAAGAGATATAAAGCAAGACTTGTAGCTAAGGGTTTTTATCAAAATGAATGTCTTGACTATCAAGAAACCTTTAGTCCAGTTGCAAAGCTTGTCACTATTAGGCTTTTGTTATCATTTGTTGTCCAATTTAACTGGTTTCTCAATCAACTGGACATCAGTAATGCATTTCTCCATGGTGACTTAAAGGAAGATGTTTTCATGACACAACCTTTTGGTTTTCAAGATCCCAACAAGCCACATCATGTTTGCAAGCTCATGAAGTCTCTTTATGGGCTTAAACAACTCCAAGAGCCTGGTTTGACAAGTTATGGCAAACTATCAAATCTCTGGGATTTAGTCAATCTTCATATGATGCATCTCTGTTTGTACTTAAAGCTCCAACTTTAGTTATAGTACTAGTCTATGTTGATGATATTCTAGTTAGTGGACCTGATACTTATATCTACCATCAGTTTATAGAAAAATTGAGTACTCTGTTTCTTGTCAAAGATTTGGGGCCACTGCATTATTTTCTGGGTTTTGAAGTCCAAAGAACTACTGATGCTTTGTTTATTCATCAAAGCAAGTGCATGTTTGATTGCTCCAGAAAATAAACATGGATGGAGCTAAACCATGTTGTACTTCTCTCAGTGCTATCAAGTTAGATAACAATTGTCACATCACGGGCTCGACTCCGCAGTAGCACGGTATTGTCTACTTTGGGCCCCGACCACACCCTCACGGTTTTGTTTCTGGAAACTCACGAGCAACTTCCTAAGGGGTTACCTATCATGGGATTGCTCTCGCGTGAACTTGCTTAACTTCGGAGTTCCTACGGAACTTGAAGCAAATGAGCTCCCAAAAGGCCTCGTGCTAGGTAGATATAAGAATATACATATAATGCATAAAGGATCCACACCCCTAGGCGATGTGGGATCTTATAATCCACCTTCCTTAGGGGCCCAACGTCATCGTCGACACACTTCCGGCCAGGGATTGGCTCTGATACCAAATTGTCACATCCCGGGCTCGATTTCGCCGTAACACGATATTGTCCGCTTTGGGCCCTGACCATATCCTCACGGTTTTGTTTCTGGAAACTCACGAGCAACTTCCCAGGGGGTCATCCATCATGGGATTGCTCTCACGCGAACTCACTTAACTTCAGAGTTCCTACGAAACCCAAAGCCAGTGAGCTTCCAAAAGGCCTCGTGCTAGGTAGAGATGGGAATATACATATAATGCATAAAGGATCCACACCCCTGGGCGATGTGGGATCTTATAACAATGGTGAATTACTTGCCAATCCAACTGAATACAGATCTCTTGTGGGTGCTCTCCAATACTTAACTTGGACAAAACCTGACATTTCCTTTGCAATGAACCAGGTATGTCAATTCATGCATGCACCTACTGTCCTTCATATGCAAGTAGCTAAACGCATATTGAGATTTCTCAAAGGAACAATTGCTCATGGTCTTTGGTTTAAGAAAGGTTCTATGAATTTGTTAGCCTACTATGATACAGATTGGGCTGGTTATCCCTATGACAGAAGGTCTACAAGTGGTTCTTGTGTTTTTCTGGGAACTAATCTAATTAGCTGGAGTGCCAAAAAGCAATCCACAGTGGCTCATTCATCCACTAAAGCTAAATACAGGTCATTGGCTTACACTGCTACAGAGATCACTTAGATATGCAAAGTGCTTAAAGACTTTGGTTTTCATTCCTCTTAAAAACCAACAATCTAGTGTGATAATATCTCAGCCATCTCACTTGCATCAAACCCTATCTTTCATGCTCGAACTAAGCATGTAGAGATTGATTATCATTATATTCGTGAGTTAGTTCTTGCCAACTTGGTTGCAGTTCAGTATGTTTATAGCCAGGATCAAATTGCAGATATTCACACCAAATCCTTGTCTAAAATCAATTTTTGTTTCTGCAATCCAAGCTTTCTCTTGGAACCTTTGACTATTCCAAGTTTAGCTTGAGGGGTTGTAAAGATGAAGATGCTACATCATGACTATAGTTTGGTATTAATATAGTTTGTTATTAGTAGTTATAAGTTTGTTACAAATGTAATTAGTCTTAGTTAGTTTATAGTCAATAGTCAATAGTCCAAGGCTATATATAAGTGATTGTATTATTCATTTATCAATTAATAAGAAATTACAATTTTCTTCATCTCTAAGAAAACTCTCTTTCTTTTCTTTCTATCCAAGAACTCTGGGTTTCTATAGAAACAAGGACAATTGGATTAGTCAAGACGTTACAAAATTATTTCAGGAATTGCTCGAGGAATCATGTATCTACATGAAGATTCCCGACTTAGAATTATACATCGTGATCTCAAAGCCATCAATATATTGTTAGATGGGGAGATGCATCCAAAAATATCTAATTTTGGCATGGCCAAGATCTTTAAGGTTGATCAATCTCAAGCAAACACAAATAGAATTGTCGAAACATAGTAAGTTTCTCTGTTTTCTTCTTTTCTTTTCACATGACCACCTCTTCTTTACATTATATGTACTAATGAATTTGTCAAATTTTCCCATCTCAACTTATAGTGGTTATATGTCTCCCGAGTATGCAATGCACGAGCAATTTTCTATCAAGTCTGATATGTACAGTTTCGATGTTTTAGTGGCTAGAAATCATCAGTGGCAAGAAGAACAAAAACTTCTTTCAGACCGGTGCAGCTGAGGACCTCGTGAGCCATGTAAGCTTAAAATGAAAAGTGCAGTGTTCTGTTATCCTGCATTGGCATAGCATCATGAGTTAAACCTTTGAGTTTTATGCAGGCTTAGAAGTTATGGAGAGACGGGACATCTTTGGAATTGTTGGATCCGTGTATGAGATACTCTTATTCAAGGACTAAAGTAATCAGATGCATCCACATCGGCTTACTTTGTGTTCAGGAAGATCCAGCTGATAGGCCCACAACAACATTCCTGCAACTTGAGGAGTTTTCATCAGTTCAACCTCTTCTCTTTAGCTGTTCCTAGTTTATAGGATTGTTGACTTTTTCAAATGTTTGTTGTAACTAAAGCTGCGCATGCAGTTTGATCAGATTTGTAATTTTTAAATAGTCCTTGTATCTCGGGGTTTGCAAACCCTTTATGTAATCCTCAAGTCAATATAAATACATGCATCCCATCATTAACTGGGTATGCAATTGAAGTGAAACAAACTAAGTCTTTAAAGTTTTACAATTACCTGGTTCACTACTGCCCAAACACCACCACCTTCACCCCAAACTCCACCTTCCAGTCTAACCTCAACCACCTCCTCTCTAATAACCAATATAACAGAATGCCACATGGCATTATCTAGTTGATCCAATGGTAGTTAAGGTAGAAGGGTAATGTTGTAATTAGCCTTTGTGGCTATATAAGAAGTGGTAGTGTGTTCAGTTTTAGTAGGATATCATTTTGTAATATTTTTGAAACTTCCAATATACATCTCTCTCTTTCTCTTTCTCTCTCTGCCTTCTCTCATCTCATTAGTTCAGTCATCCATTGTTGTTCATATTAATATGGTATCATCGCCGGAATTGGCTCGTCGTCACTCTCGAATCTTGTGAAGACTTCCGCTGGTTTGGGTGCTATATTGAAGATTGGGTGTTCGGAGATTGGGTGCTCGAAGATTGGGCGTTTGGTAATCTGGAGCGGCGTTCTTGGAAATCTGGAGCGAATCAGGTGCCTTTGTTTCTTTCTTGGAGTTGTGGTGTTTGGTGTTTTGGTTCAATTTGTTGAAATTTAATTGAAGCGAATATTTGGGGTTTTTTGGTAGAATCGTGATGTGTTGATTTATGGAATTATCATTCTTTCTGTATTGGTTCTTAGAGTATCATTCTCTAGGACTTATCGATTTAACGAAGAAAGTGTCATTCTTTCTATGAATCTTGGAGTTTCAGTCTCCTGTGTTGTGTTTTGGAGTGTCAATCTCCTGATTTAGTATCTCTAGTCGAAGTGTGCGATTTGTGTTGTGCTTTGGAGTGTCATCCTCCTTATTTGAGTGTTGTTCTGTGAATCTTGGAAGTCTCTTGTGTATTCGTGGAGTGTCAGTCTCCTTGTTTGGTAATTTTTACACAGAGTTCTGATTGATTGAATCTTTTTCAATTGCGTCTTCTTCATTCAAGATTGAGAATTAGTTAGGTATGTTGACTATAAAACTTAGAGATGATAATTTTGCCAAATGGGCCTTTTAATTTCAGTCGGTTCTTAAAGGGTACAAATTATTTAGTCATTTTGATGGTACGATTGGTTGCCCATCAAAGTATGCAGTCAGTTCAGAGGCTGGTATTACACGGAACATTACCACAGAGTTTCTTGATTGGGAGTCTACTGATATGGCCCTTATTAGTCTGCTACTTGCTACACTAACAGATGAGGCAATGGAATATGTCTTGGGGTGCAGGACTGCATTTGAAGCATGGTCGAATCTTGTTGAACGTTATGCTTCTGTTTCGAAGTCTAGGGTTAACCATTTGAAAACTGAGTTGCATACGATTCAGAAGGGGGCAAATATCATTGATAAATACTTATTACGTTTGAAGAATATTATAGATCAGTTAATGGCTACAGGAGAGACAGTTTCTGACAATGATATTATCATTGTTGGGTTGGCAGGTTTACCAAAGGAATATGGTGTTAATCGCACTATTATCTTGGCACGAGAATCTTCCATTACCTTACGGGAATTTCGTGCACAATTACTTGAAACTGAAAATGAGATTAAAGGAGAAATGAATCTGCTATTTCAGAACATGGCTGCTCTTTATGTTCAGGGTTCTCACTCTGGTCAGAATGCTATCCGAGAATAGATGTGTCTTTGGGTCGAGTCCCAAGAATAACGATTATGAATCTGCATCAGTTGCTGTAGACGAATCTTCTTGCCCACTTGCTTACAAACCCAACAGATAAGCTATCGATATACTGGTCGGCTGCCCGTGATATCAATCACATATCGTTGTCTCACTAAGCAAGCAGTAATTTCCTGATGGTGCACAATTTCACATATCGTAAATTCGATCCTCCGAATACAAGCGCGCACAACTCCTCTATCATCTATAGCAACTTTCATACCATGTCGCAAAAAGTGTCATACCCCATACTGAACAAAACAGAGACTATTGTCGTAAAACTCTACCCAGCACCAAGCATCATATCCTTCTCAGTTCTTCTAAATATGACCAACTACTTCAAAATTTCACCAATAAATAACCCATTTGAAAGATGTACCTTGGGATTCAAGAGAAATGGCTACCATGTTAGTAGTAGACCCAAAAACTCGAACCAAGCAAGCTAAAAACGAGAAGTCATCTTCCTCAACACGCAGTATCTCTTGGGAATTGTTGTAGTACTCAATCCACCTCTCCATTTTTGCTTAGTTGCAGATTCCTAGTCAACCAAGGTCAGAGTTGGTGGAAAGAAGAACGACTCACAAATGGTCAACCTAAAAACAAAAGAGATTACACGCCTTTCGAGAGAAGTGTAAAGATTATCCAATTCTCGTTTCGACCGTCCTGTAGTGCCATTCTACAATGCACCAAACAGATCTGCTAGAAATGTTTTAACAACCATGTACTCACAACAATAAGGTTCAGAAGTAAAGCAGTGGAAATATGCGTTGAGACGAACACATATCTTTGGAAAATAACCGATGTGATGCCCATGAATTCTAGTAAGATGGTGATACAATATCCTGACCTTCTGCACCAAAATCTTCACCAGCCTCTTACCAAAATACAACTTAAACCTCATACCCACATGGAATTCTTTCTGGTAAGTCTGGTAAGTTTGTGAAAAGATTATGCTCCCAACATTCATGTCCAACTCGATAAGAATTGGGCGCACACTTCCTTCGAATCCATCGATTGTGAATTCCTCTCTGAATGAGTAAAAATCCACGTCAAGAAGGCTAAAAGAACACTTAAGAATTTGAGGATCAAAACAAGTCCATTAAATATAGAGTACAAGATATCAAGATTTGAACTAGAAACCATGCCAAGAACAAACGTTTTTTTTTTTTCACCCTCCGTATAATGTTCCGGCATGATCCAATTCACATTGGGAAACAAACAAGTGAAGGAAGGTAAAGATGCAGAAATAGAAGTCACTGTTTCTGATTATTGGGTAAATCATCACAGTATGGTCAACTGGTTTCTTAACCAAAAAGGAAATAGGTCCAAACTCAGGAATATTTAAGAACTGATAACAAGATTTGACGAGGCCAAAGACAATTTGAAATTCACAACACTTTGTGAGAGCTGTTTCAAAGTTCAGCATTTAAACACAGAACCTTGGAATCAACAGAATGACAAAGAAGAAAGATACGAAACAGCCTGCGTATGCATGCAGTGACACAATTGGCTACCTTAAAGTGATGCTCTTGAGCAAACCAAAGCTCAATGAGTCCAGAGAAGTTTAGAGTAAAGTTTGATCTTCGTACAATGATGAATTTAATAGAGTCTCAAGCCATTACACTGAAAATTACAAGGCTGAACAGCTAGGCTGCAAGCAAGAGACTAAGTTTATCCTCGCCGAAAAGTACGCGGACGAGGAATGAGGGTTTACCACCAAGTACTAAACCCAGGTGAAGTTCAAGGAATCTGTTTATCCAAACAAGACTAGATATTCATCATCCAAGTCCAACTATAACAACAATAAGAATTGCAACTCCTTTCGAAAAATTGGTGAGAATAGCGTCCGCTGCCGATGAGTTTCTCAAGATTTCGATGTAGAGTCGACTCCGCCCGCAATTCCTAAGGAACGCATGTTGCAGAGTGGCATCGCTATTTCGAATCTACAGCTGGTCTTAACCAGAATTCCTCAAATTGAGATTTCTAAAACACATCGCTTCCAAGTAATACTGACTCTACCCTTCATTCCCAAGGTATGCACGTCGTAGAGTATCAATCTGATGTTTAAAGTCGTCCAACAATCCACTTCATCATTGTTGAGGCACAATCCCGACACGAATTCTTGAATTTCAACCAGAAGGTGACAATTCAATCAGAGAGAGATTTGCACAACAGCACCGACTGGCACAAAATCTGGAAGTTATGACATCCAAATGATGTCAAAACCAAGACTTTACGAGAATAGAAGAGAATCCTAAGTATGCTCTGAACAAACCACGCTCTGATACCAATCTGACACGCCCCGACCCCGATATTCCCGGAATACCAGGGTAGGCACGTGCTGGCCGACACCCGAGGGTGACGAAAGCCATTTATTAAATGCAAAAGATGAGAATAAGGAATAAATACGAGTTATGAATTTAAAAACAATGAATTAACAATTTAGGAACGTGTTCAGAGCATATAACTAAACCTAATCACTAACAAGAATTAAGATAAGATTGAATGAACAAAGGAGTGGGTCCTACCCCGAGAAGACTCGAAGATGCCACTGCGAAAGTACCTTGATGCCTAGATTATGTGCCTTGATCCTAAGTCCTGAATGGGAGCGCAAAACAAGGGTGAGTGGACCAAGTTTATATACATACATAGTACGAAAACAGTTATGAACATACTAACCCCCACAGTTTAATAATGAAAACTACTAGAATAATAAGTGATAAGCTTTTCAGAAAATTGTAGCATGCCATAAAACAATTCATATATCCATCTGCAAATCAATCTCAGAAAATCATATCAGAAATCATATCAGAAATCGTATCAGAAATCATATCAGAAATCGTATCAGGAAGCATAACACAAGTTGTGCTGCTAGTGAGTGCACTGAATAATAATACTCCCGGCCCAATGCCTGCACCTCAGTCTCTGTGCCCGTAGCCAGAGATATCTCCCTCCTGGCCCAATGCCTGTCTTCGTGTCCCTCAGCCTTTCACTAGGGATTATTTCTCCCGGCCTCAATGTCAACACCAAATCCTCGCCCCAGGCGGCATAGTGTTCACTAGGTATGCACAAAACATAATTCATCTCTAAAATACAACTTCGTAGCATAAATTCATCGATCCTCTATACTACGAAGGGGTGTTCTGAAATCATTTGAAACGCATTCTTAGCATCCTATCGTCATCGATCAAATAGTCTACCAGCATGAGGGTTCTATAGAAAATACGATATAGTGGAAATAATTCAAAACATATATATATATATATATAATGACGTATAATCAAATCATCATGCTTCCTATAAAGTATTCCTCAAATCAATAATTCTGCAAGGCATGCTATTAAATTATGCAATTCTATCAATAAAACATGCAATTTTTGAAGGTGGTCCACTCACAAATATTCCGTAGCAGCAGAATTGTGCGAAAAATGATTAAGGAAGTCTCCACTAGCAACTTCACCTAAGCACGAAAATGTACAATTTAATAAACTACCCAAAAGATAGAATTTTAGGAAATGGAAATGGGTTTTGGGTTTGGGGTAGGTTGGGAACAAGGGGTGGTTTGGGCTTAAGCCCAAACCCATACTCACCAACGCACACACACATGCAAAGCATGCACTGCAATATATATACACACATATATATACATATATAAACACACACACACACGGCATGCAACACACACACACGGTACAGCACACCACACACACATGCATCCCATGCACAGTACACAAACACACACCCAGTGGCGAAGCCACGTGAGGGCGAGGAGTGGCGGCCGCCACTCCCCTCGCCGGAAAAAACAACTGGAACTCTAGTTTAGCCCCTTCCCTCATCGGAAAACCAGACTGGTTCAGGCAGCCCCTCCTCCGTCGATCTGTTTCTGCTGCACGCAGCAGCAGATTGCTTTTTTTCAAAAAAAAAATCCAGGTCAAAACGACGTCGTTTTGGTCCTGGTAAAAAATATAAATAAAAAAACTAAAACAAACGGGGCGTTTCGTATGTTTGGAAAACAAAAAATATATATAATATATATAAGGGAACTGCGTGTCCTCCATTCCCTCTCACTTTTCTATTTCAGTCCCGTGTGTCAGTCCCCCTTTTCTTTTTCAACCTTTCCAATCAGATACAGAGAGCAAAGCTGCTCTGCCCCCCAAAATCCCAGACGGAAATTTTTTTAATTCCTGTTTCCGTTGGCTTTTTGCGATCGCCACCAGCCACTCTCCAGCCGCTGAGCTGTTGGCTTTCAGCCTTCAGAAGTAAATTTTTTAATCCCTAAATTTATAAAAGAGTTTTAGCGAAAAGCTCGATGTGCTATTTAATTTAATAAAAAAAATCATATTTTTACATTAAAAAGTCAAACCTGGTACTATTTACTTTACTCTTTATTTTTTCTTTATTGTTAAAACTCAAAGTTTTCAAGCATTTTTCATTAGCTTTCCTAATTTATATTCCCTAACCATAATTAATTATTTAATACGAATTTTGTTTAATTAGTATAGAATCGTATGGTAATGCATTAATATGGTTATTGGTTATTGATTATTGATATGATTATATGATTATTGATATAAAATTATGAAATTATTTTTTAGGGTGAAAATTAAAATTTGAATTCTTGATTATTGATTAATTAATTGAATGATTACATAATGTATACAATTATTCATATGTTTGAATATTTATTTATTGAATAATTTGTATCTTTATTGCTATTGATTAATTGAATTGTTGGTTGGATTAGTTATTATGCATATTAGTATAGTCTACTCTAGGATTAAGAGTCTAAGAATTTTTTTTTATTTCCATTTTATAGTTACGTAATGGAACGATACTATAAGAAACAATGCTTAAATCCTTCTTTAAACATTTCGGGTAGTCATTCTCCTTCAAATGTTCCAAGTAATCCTCCTCCTCCTTCTAATATTCCAAGAAGTCCTCATTCAAATATTCCAAGTAGTTCACAACAAAGTGAGGTCACTGAGTTGGATGAAATATTGGCTAATTTTCCTGCAAACCCTAAACATAGACGTCGAATGCTTGATTATCCACCTAAATATCGTGAAGCAATTCTTTTGAACCTTGCAATCTTTTCACTTCGCCCCTCCCCTCGTCAATTCCTGGCTTCACCACTGCACACACCTGAACATACAACACCCACACACACCCACACAAACACATACACACACATACACCTCACAACCCACACACACACACCCAACCCAAAGCAAACACACACGGACCCAAAGGCCTCACAACCAAAAAGGGTTGGGCTCTGCAGGGAAGGCCCAAAGGCCTTGGGTTTGGTGGGTCGCCGGACCCAATAGGAGAGAAAGCCGGAAATCGGTCATAAAACCACACCCATTTTAAATGGCCATAACTTTGTCAATACTTAACGAAATCAAGTGAAACGATAACGAAAGTTATAGCCCTGGAAGAGACGAAGAGAATGATACCTCACACACGATGTCTAAATCGCCGTGGTTTGGCCGGAAAAAGCCTCGAAAGCCTCGGAAGTCGCCGAAAACTAGGTAAGATTCAAATGAGTATAACTTCTTTAATACTCAACGAAATTGAGTGAAACAAAAAGGAAAGTTGTAGTTCTCAGCGAGACAAAGAGATTGATAACTTCGATTAGCCATGAAACGACCGAAGGTGAACGGAAAGCTCTTCAGAGTCACGGGTTCGTCGGAAAATATGAGTTTTGCACACCCGAGCTGATTTCATTTCAAAAACCTTGTTAAAGAGAAGATAAAATTCATCAAACCACATGCATGCATCGTCAACAACGATTAAAAAGGAGATCTAAACTTACCCAATCGAAAAATCTAGGAAAAACTCGCCGGATGTCCTATTCCCTGAGTTTGCCAATCTCGTTGCGACGGGAGAGAGAGACAAGGACGAGGTTTGACGATGATGATGATGTTTTCGAGCAGCTATGTGTGTGTGATCACGGTGCAAGAGAAAAAGAGAGAGATGAGAGTGTTCTTCGAGTGACAGAGGGAAAGAAAGTTTCAGAAAATGAGGGGGGAAGGAGATTCACGGGTTGGGTAATTGACCTAACCTTGGACCTTAAGTTAAAGCACAAAGGGCTGGGCCTAAATAACAAAACCCACCTGATGGCAAACATGTAATTTACTTTAAAAATTGGAACGGGTTATTACAGTTTGTACACTCAAGCATCTGATAGTCTTTCCCTATTGCAATAGCAATTCGTCGATGATAACTTGGTTTTGATGATTTGCAGACCCTGAGAAACAGGGGCAATTGGATTGGTCAAGACGTTACAGGATTATTTCAGGAATTGCTCGAGGAATCATGTACCTGCATGAAGATTCTCAACTTAGAATTATACATCATGATCTCAAAGCCAGCAATATATTGTTAGATGGGGAGATGCATCCAAAAATATATGATTTTGGCATGGCCAGGATCTTTGGGGTTGATCAAACTCAAGCAAACACAAATAGAATTGTCGGAACATAGTAAGTTTCTCCCTTTTCTTCTTTTCTTTTAACACGACCACCTCTTCTTTGCATTATATGTACTAATGAATTTGTCAAATTTTCCCTTCTCAACTTGTAGTGATTATATGTCTCCCGAGTATGCAATGCACAGGCAATTTTCTGTCAAGTCCGATCTGTATAGTTTCGGTGTTTTAGTGCTAGAAATCATCAGTGGCAAGAAGAACAGTAACTTCTTTCGGACAGATGTAGCTGAGAACCTCGCGGGCTATGTAAGCTTAAAATGAAACGTGCAGTGCTCTGTTCTCCTGCATTGACATAGCATCATGAGTTAAACTTTTGAGTTTTATGCAGGCTTGGAAATTATGGAGAGACGGGACATCTTTGGAACTGATGGATCCGTGTCTAAGAGACTCTTATTCAAGGACTGAAGTAATCAGATGCATCCACATCGGCTTACTTTGTGTTCAGGAAGATCCAGCTGACAGGCCTACAATGCAATCAGTGGTTCTCATGCTCAATAGCTACTCTGTTAGTCTGGCATTACCTAAACAACCGGCATTTTTCCTCCAAAGCAGGCCAATGGGGAACATGTCAAAGATAACGCTGGAGTCCGATCAATCTATCAGCAAGTCATCTCCGTCCGTTTATGAAGGATCTATCACTGAAGTATACCCTAGATAGTGTGCATAAATAAGGTGTTGGATCTATTGTAATATAAGTTTATCAACCCACTGCTCTGCAATCTATGGATTAGAATTTTATATATATAGGTGAGGAGCGGTGGATTCAGGATTTATAATTAATGGGTTAGTTAAAGCGTTTAATGTTTTTTTAAACCTCAATATAATTACTCATAAACCAAAATATTTGAGATTATATTTTAGGGTAAATTGCAGTTTGACCCTTGAACTATCACCCCAATTGAAATTGACCCCTAAACTATTTTTTTGGTAAATTAACCCTCTGAACTATTTAAAATCAGTCAATTAACCCTTTCCCATTGATTGCGGAATCAATTTCGTCAAACTCAAGGGCAAATTAGTCATTTCATCATCAATTGTTACTTGTCAGCTATAACCACTAATAAAATTTTGACATATGGACACAGAATAATTCAAAAGCATATAGCATAATGAAAAAACATAAAAAACCAAACGTTTACATAATGGACAATCTCACATTGTCATTATTTATTTTCAAATGTCATAAGTTCATGGGTGGTTATAGTTGACAAGTAAGAGTTGATAAAGGAAAGACTAATTTTCTTTTGAATTTGACGAAATAGTGGACAGAATCTATCGACAAAATATCAATTGGCTAATTTCAAATAATACAGGGGGTTAATTTATAAAAAAGAATAATTTATGAGGTCAATTTCAACTAGAGTATAGTTCAAGGAGTCAAATAACAGTTTACTCTGTATTTTAAAGGTTACTTGAAATTTGAGGAATGAAAATATGAGAGAGGAGAGAGTAGTGGCTCGGTGGCAAAATGACCGCATTTGGTGGCGGGGTTGGGGGGTTTGTGTGGCGGACTTGGATTGTCTGCCCTCCCATTTCGGTGCCCTTCCCGTGCCCTCCTGTTTTGTGTGGTCACGATTAAGCCACGTCAACATTTTATATTGTTTTTTTATAAAAATAATAAAACAAAAAGAAATAGTAATATAAAACGTTGACGTGGCTTAACCGTGACCACACAAACAGAAGGGCATGAGAAGGGCACCGAAATGAGAGGGTAGACAATCCAAGTCCTTGTGTGGCTCACTGGTTGTGCAATTCGGGAGTTGATATGACAGTGATTGGGGGTTATTTTGGGGGGAGTAATCGGGGGTGGGCGTGCCCAGTATGCAGAAACATCAACTTCAAGCAGTTCATTCAGTCATTTCATCAAAAAATGGTGGGTTCCAAACCAACGAGAAGATCAGGAGGTCACCGGAGTTGATCCCAGCCACTTTTTTGGCCTTCACTGGGTCAACTGACCACTGTTTTGGCCTTCACTGGGTCAACTGACCACTTTTTTGGTCCTTGGTGGACTCCCCACATGATATGAAGAATACCAGGGAAGATTTTTTCCACATAACGTGATTGACAAGGCTCAAGTTTTCACGCCTATGATTGGAACAAGGTTCTTTTCTCTCTGTATAAAAAATCAAAAGGCTTCTATCTCTCTCTCTCTATTGAATCTTCTTCATAGTGTTGTTACCTAAGAGCAACTCCATCCATAGAGCCAATCCTCTGGCAATCCACTATTGAATTAATCATATTAAACAGTAACTGCCTTTAATAAATAGTAACTACCCTTAATGAACAGTAATCATCATTTGCATCTCCACCCTTGGAGCCCTCTCCCTTGCAAAATGCAATAAAATATTAGTTTTTTTTTGTTTGTTTAAATAATACAAACAAATAATAATAATGAAATTAGGTCACAAATAAATAATACAAACAAATAATAATAATGAAATTAGGTTACAAATAAATAATACAAACAAATAATAATAATGAAATTATTAGGTAACAAATAAATAATACAAACAAATAATAATAATGAAATTAGGTCACAAATAAATAATACAAACAATAATAATAATGAAATTAGGTAACAAATAAATAATACAAACAAATAATTATAATCAAATTAGGTAACAAAATAATAATACAAACAAATAATTATAATATATTCTTACCACATCAGCATAATTTGCCCCACTTCGAACATTACTACTAGCTTGTGTCAAGGCATCTCTCCACGTACTAAAGGAATGGCTAAGTATTTTCCAACGACTGGACATCGATTCTTTGGTTCTTTTCCCACCTATTTTCTAAAGAAATTTGGTATGAATTAAACTCCACATTTCTCGCAACTGCATCTCATTATCCGTAAGGGAATTATGAGTAACTTCAACCCATCTAGTGCACAACGCAACATCTTCAAGAAGCAACCAATTCGTACATGCATCAGTAGTCATTTTGTGGAAAAAAATTGGATTGAAACTTTGAGAGAAATATAGGAATTTGATTGAAAGTAGTTGAGAAAATATGAAATTGTGGTGTAAGGTAGATGGAGAAGAAGTGGTATTTATAAAAAAGTAAAAACAATTTTTTTCAGATTTTTTACAATTTTTTCGGATATTTTACATTTTTTTTAGTTTTATTCAAATAATTAATCTCTGCCGTTGAATTTTAAAAAATTTGAATTCCAGCACTCCAGATTGTGCCACATGTCACAACGGTAACTTTTCTTAATTTTAAAACTATTTTTTCTTTTTTTTTTAATTTATAAAGCAGATTAATATCAACCGTTGATCTCAGATCGAATGGTTGATATAAAATCATCTTTTTTTTATTACCGTTGCAAATCGGACGGCTCGTATTAAAGTGCCATTGGGATCGAACGGACCGTGGGAAGCCATGTGGCTTCCCAACGGTCATTGGGTTTTCTGAGGTGCACGAGCTCGTGCCCTGAATTCCACTCGGGCGACGCGCCCCCACTCGCGAGTGAGGGGCACGCGCCAGACACAAATTTTTTTTTAAAAAAAGGCCGAACGCAGGCCTTACGTCAACCTGACGTCACAAGCCTCGGGCAGCAGGCCTGTTGATCCCCCACGGGCCTGGCCCTAGGGCTCCCACCCTCACTCGGGCTCTCCAAGGCTAGAGGCCTACCCACTGGCCCTCGGGCCCTTTCTTGGAGCCTGTACCCCGAGCAACCACCATAGGTGGAGTTGCTCTAACATTGCACGTTCCGACATTCAGATTGTGCTTTGCACCTTCCTTCCTTTTTCTCTCAGTGGTGCCTTTTTTTTTTTGGCTATTTTATTTATTTTATAAATTAAATGAATGAACAAATGAGCTTAGCTATTCATTGCCATTTGTTTGAGTGCCAATTGTTTAATGATATACGAAAAACAGTTCATACATATTAATGTTTTATGGGGTGTGTGGATGTTTATGCATATTAATGTTTTATAAGGTGTGCTATCTACATATCTTAAATTACTTCTTATACACCCTTATTAATTTCTATCCGTTGAACTTCTTCAATTTATCCAATCTGACGGTCAAAAATTAGAAAGATGTGTAAAAAGTAAAATGGAGTGTGTGAATATCACATCCCATATTTTATTTGGTACGGTACATTGAAATATGTAAATCTTTCTCAATCTACTAACACAATCTAAAGTCAACAATCAATCAAAATTTGATCCTATGGCCACTAAAATATAGACGCTAACCATTAACTAGCTGGTTAATGACACCAAGTCAGTCTGAAGTGTTCTGCTCACTCCCTCTCTCCGACTTCCAGGAAGTCCCACAATGGATTCGGCCCCTCTCGGCAGGAAGAGGATTCCTTTGTGAGGATTCTGGAAATTTTCGAATCTTGTGCATTCATCATTAATCGTATGATTATAAATCATTTTAAATATATGTATTTAATATTAAATATAAACAGTATCTGATAAAAAATGACCGCATGATAAATTTTTGAACGCACAGAATTCGAGGATTCCCATGATCCCACAAAGAGGATCCGGAGGGGATCCTCTTCCCTCTCGGCATCCAAATCTTGCATCACTTCTCCTTTCTTCTTGAAAGAATCTATTTCAACTTTCTTTACACATTACAGTCAATTGCATTTGGTTTTATATAAAACCTCAACTTTCTTCACACATTGCAGTCAATTGCATAAGCACTATATATGTTCAACTAAACCTAATTCTAAGAGGCAAGAAATCAATACTCTAATTCCAATGGGCTTAACCTAAAATTCAAACAACAGAATAAAACTAAATACTATTCTTTTCCAACACAGATTTCATTTCGCTGTACGGATTCGGGCAGTGCACCCTGCATGCAGGACCTGTCCTCTGGAGATTACAATTGGTGTCTTCTGGGAGCTGCAACACAAATTCCTAAAAGAAATTCTGGGAGACGAGTTCTATATCTCAGCAAATGGTGAGATTAATTTATCATGAAATAAGAAGAAAAATGATAGCTGCACACTACTCCCCCACACGTTGCACATATTTTTGTTTAATTTATTCAATTCGTTATCACTGGTTCACTACGTTTTTCTAGTCTTTTACATATATTTTGAAACTTACTTTCTCAGGTAGGGATGATACGAAGACTGCTGTGTTCTTGCAATTCGACTTGGGAACTATTTTGAATCTTGGTTCAATTTGTACAATTCTAAACATATATAAGATGCACATATGACCAAGGTCCTTAACAAGAGGGATTCTCATTTAAAAAATAAAAATAAATAAGAACACCCTCTTGACCATTGGATTGGTTTGAATGAAATTGTGTGGTTAAAATTAAATCACAGATCACACAATCTCAACTACACAATTTCATTAAAATCAAATCTAACGGTTAAGAAGGTGTCCCAATTTTTTTTTTGAAAAATTAGATCCCTCTTGTTAAAGGATTCCCATATATTTCCAATTGATTGGATAGAATGCCTTGTGTGTCAGGAACAGTTGCTAATGAACAAGAAATAGCAGTGAAGGGGTTGTCAACAAGAAATCTTGTTAGGCTTATGGGATTTTGTTTGGAAGGAGGGGAAACCCTACTTGTTTATGAATATGTGCCAAACAAAAGTCTTGATTTTTTTTTTGGTAGGGGTACATCATTCTGAAAAAAAATTAGCAATTTCGAACTTAAATACAATATTATTGTACATATCTAATGAATTGACGTGAGTATATAGAACCCAGAAAACGTTGACAACTGGATTGGTCAAGCAGTTGCATGATAATAGGAGGAATCGCTTGAGAAATTTTTTATCTTCACGAAAAGTCAAGGTTTAGAGTTATACATAGCGATTTAAAAGTAAGCAATATCTTGTTAGATAGCAATATGAGTCCTATAATATCAGATTTTGGCATGAATGTTTGGGGTTGATGATCAAATTCAAGGGAACACCATAGCAATTGTTGGCACCTAGTAAGTTTTCTTTATTATATGCATCCCTCTTATCTATGTATTAGTTATATATTTTCACTTTTTAAACTCTTATGTCAATCATTTTGTGCTTACAATTTTGTGGTTACATAGCTCTGAAGTATGCTATGGAGATATTATATTAAGGAAAGCTGATGTATTTACTTCAAAGTATTGTTGCTTGAGATCGTAAGGAGGAGGAAGAACTTTTTAGGCTTTCATCCGGCAGATTGTGCATCGAATCTTATAGGCTACGTAAGGTCTTTACTTGGGTTGAAATATAAAATTTTCTGTCGAACAAATTAATGTAGCTATATGTTGACCAAAAGAAAATTAATGTGCTATCAAAACTGTAGTACTGACATCCGTGATCGATTCCAGGCTTGGCACTTACGGAATGAAACAAAAGAGTTGGAGTTGATGGATTCGTTGATATAAGATTCGTACAGTCCAAATGAAATTTTAAGGTATATCCACATTAATTGGATCATTATGTGTTCAAGAAGATGCAAACAAGAGGCCGACCATGTCATCGATTGTTCATATGTTTAAAAAGTGAAACTATTAGTCTTTCCAGACCTGAGAAACCAGGCTTCTTTACGGGAAGATATGTTGATAACCGATCACCGCTCTCGAAGTGGGGTCTAAAATTTTCTGACTTCAGGTTTTTTGTACATCTATACGTAGAAAAATAATTCGCTAAATACATAAAAAAAATATTTTCTGCATCAAATATCTTAAAAATTAATATAAAAAAAATATAGATATACAAACATTACTTAAATATTGCATGTTTCACATTTTTTGACGCAAATGTACTAAATGTTTGTAATCAAAAGTTTAGGATTGAGAGTAAGAACAATAAAACTTGATGATCAAAATAGTAAAGAACAATAAAACTTGATTGACGAGTATAATAAATTTAACAAAGCCAAAACGCCAATGATGTGAGTTATTATGCTGTAGTTTCAGAAATAGTATGAGTTATTTCGGTTTCCATTTTAAAAATAGTTTGAATTATTATGTTGTAGTTCCAAAAATAATGTAGGTTATTTTGGTTCACTTTCAAAAATACTGTAGGTTATTATACTATAGTTCTAGAAATAATGTGAGTTATTTTGGTTCACTTTCCAAAATAGTGTGAGTTATTTTTTGTAGTTCAAGAAATAGTGGTTCACTTTCAACAATAGTGTGGGTTATTTTATTATAGTTCAAGAAATAGTGTTTATTTTGCTCCCTTCCATAAACAATATGGGTTATTTTGGTTAGATTTCATAAATAGTGTGAATTATTTTGTTATAGTTCCAGATATAGTATGTGTTAATTTGGAGTTTTTAGCTTAATTACAAGCTCAAATATCATTTGATATAATTACAAGAAACTTCAGGAACTAGACATAAAATTCTCTAAAATTTTCCACCAATAACAAATTTGCGCCATCGTAATTTTCAAGAACGCACAATGGTTCAGTAAACCTCTCAAACACTCGACGAAATAAGAACAAGCTCATCAATGCATCAATACACATGTTAGATAAAAAAGAGAAAGATATAAGAGTCTGCATATTTAAGATGAAATATGAAAAGAGACAAAGAACTTGACATTAAAAAAAATCGATTAACTTTCACTGTTGATAGATTTTTTGTTCCCTATTAATATGAGACTGTGTACAAGGGCTTCAACCCAATCAAAATTTCATCCACATGAATGGTTGATTACTCTTCAATCAACATGCTACCTGAATCAAGGTCAGACTAAAACATGTTATACAGAAATGCAGAAAATGGGTTTTCATAGTTCGCCTCCAAGAGATTGATTTCTCTCTTAAACCTAATGAATTGCCTAAATGGCTCAATGATAAACATGAAACTCCACAACGATGCACAAAAGAACACAGTTAGTCTTTGAAACTGCAAAGTAACCTACTACCATCCAGCGGACATGCGATTCCTTCCCCTTCCTCTTTGAGCATGTGCTTCTCCTCCACTACAACATGCATTGTCAGATCAAATTCCATCAAAGTGCCAATCAATATACACAAATTCACACAGATTTCAGTACCAATTTTTTCATCAACCAAACAGAAAAATAAAAAACAGGAAAATTCGATTCGATTCAATTTACCTTACTGTTGGAGCGAGATTCCTAAGAAATATCTCCTCAGATTCGTTGACCGCAATCCTCACGTTCGCCGAATCCTTCTTTGGGGTGTCCTATAATAGTTTTCCTTTGTAGCTCGCCCAGGCGGGGTACCTACAAAAGATACTCCGGCGCTCAAGTCAGTAGATTGATTTTATGTTCTCTTTGGATTCTCTGGGGTTTTTTTCTTTCCTCCCATGTTCTTTGGCTCCTATCCCTATTTATAAGATTGCATGCTTGAGGATCAAGTACCATGACTCGTCCTCCTTTCCCACTTCCTTAGTGGTCATTCGTTATATGACTACATGCTTTGGGAACAAGTACCACGACCTGTCTTTCTCTCCCACTTCTCCTCCGTAGTGGGGGTAGTTATTGAGGCACGTTTCCATCCGTATATTTCTTGTGGGCTTTTTATCTTGCACAACGCTTTCTCCTTGGATCATCGGTATTGGCCTATGAGTCGAAATCGGATTTTATCCTCCCACAATGCCCCCTTTTCCCTTTTTTACACATGTAAAATAGGGGAAAACTGAGTTTTTCGATCTCATGAGGCCTTGAAACTATACTCTTTAAGCGAAGCTAAAACTTTAAGCACTTCTTGCTAAGGCCAAATTTGTGGAAGTTGCTTTTTCTAAAAACAAATTTACTTTAGGTAAATTTACCAAAGCCTTCATTTCATTGGCCTAACTTACAGATTGCAAAATATTGTACTTAATAGTAATTATGCAATAGAGTAAGATAGACAATTAACATTTAAAATTTAAGTTGTGTGTAGAAAGAGGTTAGATGGGTTTAAATAAAATTACCTTTCATATTTATAGTATCAATGTACAGTGAAATCTCAACTTTTTACGGTGGGCTTAATCAAAGTGGTTAACGTTTTCTTCATTGAATTTGATGATAAAGACAATGACCCATTGAGATACCTTCAACACTAACTCACATTTAATATGACATAACAAACAGGTTTGTAGGCCCGTGTCTGGGAACAAGCCCAGCATGCTTCTGGTATGCGGGTTTGGGCTCGGATGGATCAGGGCTTTCAGGCCCGTGTGACAGGGAACCCAAGTTGAAGCTTGGTTATGTACGAGAGGGAGCAGCAAGCCCAAAAAAGGCTGCGCAAGTGGTCTAGGGTGTCGACGCCATCCTACGATGGTGTCGTGGTATTGCCATGGTGATGCCAAAAAAATCCTTCTTTTTTTTTCTCAAACCTAGGTTTTAAAAACCCTAATTTGCTTCTAATTTATTTGATATACATTGACTCACATATTCCACATGGCAAATATAATTGCATAATGCATGAAACAAATATATATATATATATATATATTGACAAATATATGAACATATACAAATATATATCGTAAGGAAAATATAAACGTAGAGGGGTTGGTTCATGCACCATGGGGAATGTTTTCATGCTTCATGGATGTTTCAAATATCTTCTTTTATTTTAAGCATACCTAATTGACATAAAACAAAGATAAGCCTTTGAATTTTGTAGATGATAGCCTCCTCCTACGATCCGTCAATTCCTCAGCTTCTGGTAAGAGCATGTTGATAACGTGTTGTAGGCCCATTTGATTGAATGATCTTAGGGTTTAGAGAGAGAGGGGGGCCGGCGGTATTGAGGAGAAAGTTGGAGTACTTTTTCTTGAGATCACAATGGGGAGAAAGAACTTTTTAGGTTTTCATCTGACAAATGGTACACCGACTCTTATAGGCTACGTACGTAAAGTCTTTACTTGAGTTAGCTTATACAAAAATATCTCAAACAAATTAATGTAGGTATATAGAAAATTATAATCAATATATCACTACATTCTTAATTAGCATGAAATTATAATTGCAGGCTTGGAAATTACGGAATGCAGGGAAAGTGTTGGAGTTGATGGATCCGTTGTTGAAAGGCTCATGCAGTCAAAATGAATTCCTGAGATACGTTCATATCGGATTATTGTGTGTTCAAGAAGATGCAAACAACAGGCCGACCATGTCATCAGTTAAGAAGAAAGAATGCTTTTCAATGATATTGTATTCATCATATTCAAAGGTATATATACAACCATATACAATCCTATCATAAATCAGGAAAGAATAATTACATTCTAAACTAGGAAACCAAATATGGTAGGAATCCCACAATTGTAGGAATCATAATACAAGTCAACACTCTCCCTCAAGTTGGTGCATAGATGTTGCACATACCCAACTTGTCTAGAAACCTCGAGAACTTGTCACTAGAAACAGCCTTAGTGAGAATATCTGCTACTTGATCTTCAGTTCCTATGGAAGGAACCTCAATTACTTTACTTTCCAGCTTCTCTTTAATAAAGAACCTGTCTACCTCTACATGCTTGCCCCTATCATGTTGCACTGGGTTATGAGCAATATCACTAGCAGCTTTATTGTCACAAAATAACTGCATCGGCTGACTATGTTTGATCCCTAAGTCTTGTAACAAAAACTTAAGCCATAAAATTTCACAAATACCTAGTGCTATACCTCTGAATTCGGCTTCTGCGCTTGACCGTGCTACAACATTTTGCTTCTTGCTTCTCCACGTTACTAAATTTCCCCCAACAAATGTGAAATACCCAGATGTCGAGCGCCTATCATCCGTCGATCTTGCCCAATCAGCATCTGTATAGCACTCAATTCCCAAATGTCCGTTTTTTCGAAACAAAATTCCTTTACCAGGACTTCCTTTCAAGTAACTCAATATTCTCATAACGGCACTCATGTGCTGTTCTCCGGGATTATGCATATATTGACTAACTACACTTAATGCATGAGCAAGATCCGGCCTAGTATGGGCCAAGTACATCAATCTTCCTACTAACCTTTGGTACCTCCCTTTTTCAATCGGTACTTGGTTCTGATCGATACCCAACTTCATCCCTTCGGCCAACGGAGTAGCTACCGGCTTACATCCTGAGATACCGGTTTCTTCTAACAAGTCAAGAACATACTTCCTCTGTGATAGAAATATCCCGGACTTGCATCTCGACACTTCAATCCCAAGGAAATATTTCAAAGAACCCAGATCTTTCATTTCGAATTCTGAGGACAAATATTTTTTCAAGGCTGCTTGCTCAACCGGGTCGTTACCAGTAACCACCATGTCATCCACATATACAATGAGAGCTATAACCTTTCCGTTCTGGCGTTTCAGAAATAACGTGTGATCCCAATTACTTTGCCTATAACCAAATGTTCTCATGGACTTGGTAAATCTACCAAACCAGGCTCTCGGAGACTGCTTCAATCCATACAATGATTTCCTGAGCTTACATACCTTTTGTTTATGTATATCCAGATCATTACACCCTGGTGGAAGGTCCATGTAAATCTCCTCGGTTAGATCTCCATGGAGGAATGCATTTTTTACGTCGAATTGTTGCAAAGGCCAATCTAGGTTTGCTGCTATGGATAGTAGAACACGGACTGTATTGATCTTCGCCACTGGTGCAAACGTATCAGTGTAGTCGATGCCATATTTCTGTGTATACCCTTTTACCACCAATCTTGCTTTAAAGCGATCCACCGTTCCATCTGGTTTATATTTCACTGTATAGACCCATTTGCATCTCACAGGTTTCTTTCCAGCTGGTAAATCAGTTATTTCCCAGGTAGCATTCTTCTTCAACGATCTCAATTCCTCATTCATTGCATCTTTACAGCGGGAATCTGCTAAGGCCTCCTGCACACTGTTAGGAATATATACAGTAGATAATTGATATACAAATGACTTATTTGATTCTGACAGGTGACAGGTAGACACATAATTGTTTAATGGATATCTCACTCTTGAATTCGGATTTGGTTCACTCACGGAATACTTGTGTTTACACTTAGGATCCGCCTCATAAGTGGGTTTGGGAATACCTCGGTTAACAAGCTCTGGAAGGTGACGAAGCGGAGGTGCATCCGGTGTAGAAGACGATTGGTTATGAGAATTAATAGAATACGAATTTGTGCCTTGACCTGATATAACACCTGAAGAAGGATCTTGTGACAATCGTTGCTCGGTCCTATTGAAAAACATAGGCTGTTGCTGCTCGGTCCCATTGACAACCACGGGCTGCTGCTCACTTTCAAAACCAAAAACTGTGGGAACCGTGGGCTCACTCTCAGGCCCAAAAACTGTGGACCCCGTGAGTTGGTCCTCCTCTTGAATTAATTGCCGTTGTTCAGTGGGCCTGGGCTGATCACCAAACATGGGCTGCTGCCCTTCAAATGCTGTGGGCTCCAACCCAGAAGACTGTAGTGTGCGCTGCTGCTCTTCAATTGCCGTGGGCTCCAACTGTGCAGACTGCAGGGGTTGCTCTTCTTGCAGCTCATTTCTAGTCACGGGAAAATAATCAAAGGTCAGAACATCACTATCTCGGGTCAGAACTTCACTCTCTCGATACTCCCCCTGAAGTGAGGACGCGGAGGATCCAAAAAACATGTCCTGCTCATGGAAAATAACATCTTGAGTGATAAACATTTTCTTACTTGGAGGATGATAACACCGATATCCTTTCTGGGTAGTAGCATAACCCAAAAACACACAACGAAGGGCACGAGGCTCAAGTTTATTATGCCGTTGAGGAGAATGAAGGTGAACAAAAGCAACACACCCGAAGACCCGCGGGAGAAGATTTGGAGTCGATGGGCAGCTTGTCTGAGACATGAGAGCCTGAAATGGTGTATGGAAGTTGATGGTACGAGAAGGAAGACGATTAATAAGATAGGCCGCGGACGTAAGGGCTTCACCCCAATAATGTAGAGGCAAATGCGCTTCAATGAGCGAAGCACGAACCATCTCTAACAAGTGTCTATTTTTTCGTTCGGCAACCCCATTCTGTTGAAGAGTATACGGGCACGTGGTCTGATGAACGATACCATGCAGTTCAAGGAAGGAACGAAGTTCCATATTAACATATTCGCCACCATTGTCACTTCGAAGAACCCGGATATTCTTGTTGTACTGCACAGCAACCATTTTATGGAACTTTTGAAAGGCCGAACTAACTTCACATTTCGACTTTAACAAACTAACCCAAGTCATTCTTGTACAATCGTCAATAAAAGTGACAAACCAGTGAGCACCACCAAGAGTAGCTATTTTTTACGGACCCCACACATCAGAATGCACAAGCATAAAAGGAACGGAACTTTTATTTAAACTTGAAGGAAAGGAAGTTCGATGACTCTTAGCCAGTTCACAAACATCACACTTAAACTGAGAAACATCATTCTTGACAAACAAACTAGGAAATAACTTATGCAAATAACCAAAAGAAGCATGCCCAAGGCGCCGGTGCCACATCCAGATGTCCGACACTTTATTAATATCCCCTTGAGAATCATCAACGGAAAGAGCTTGAGTCAGCAGGCCAGAACAACTGGTTGTCAACTCTAAGTAATACAACTTCCCTCGTCTAATACCATAACCAATCGTCTTCCGCGTCCGGATGTCCTTAAAAACACAAAAATATGGCCAAAAAATAACCAAACAGTGTAAGGCAAGGGTTATTTGGGCAACAGACAACAGATTATAATTCAGTGAGGGAACCACAAGACTAGTGTCAAGTTTCATGGTATCAGAAAAGGAAACAGTGCCTTCCCCAATAACAGGGACGGCATTACCATTAGTAACATTGACCACGGTTTGTGTGGAGGTTTTTAGTGATGGAACCTGTCTAGAATCACAAGTCATATGTTCAGTGGCTCCGGAATCAATTATCCATGTATTATTCATAACAGAAGTAGAGGTAATTAGTGCCTTACCATCACTCCCTGCCGCAGCAATCATGGCCGATGCCTTGTCCGCTATCTGGTCAGAATCACACTTGGTTTCTGCAATGGAGGCTCGAGATTTGTTGCACCGAGGATCACGGGTCTTATCTCAATTCTCGGGATATCCAATCAGCTCAAAACATCGACTCTTGGAGTGTCTTGTCATGCCACAGTGTGGGCATTTACCTTGAGGACGATCCCTGCTTGTCTGGCTCGGGCGGGTTTGTCCTGATCGGTTTTGTGACCCGTCTCGATTCGACCAAAAGGATGACCCACGGGCCTTTGCTGCCATGGCAGCGGGTTCACTCTTGTCAACCTCAGTCTTCATTGCTTCCTTCCGATCGGCTTCTCGACGAACATATGCATAAGAAGCCTGAAGCCCGAGCGGGGGATCCTTCCTCAACACTTCTCCACGAACCTGATCAAACACATCATCAAGACCACCAAGAAACACATAGACTCGTTGTCTCTCAGTGGATTTGTGAAACACTTTGATGTCGTTTTCGCACTCCATGGATACTTTATTAAAGTGATCCAATTCTTGGAAAATCTCAGTTAGCTCCCCAAAATAGGTAGCCAACGATCAGCCATTCTGACGAAGACGTGATGCCTTCTGATTCAACGAATAAATTCTAGCCTCATCATTCTCATCAAAGTAGGCTGCCTTGAGAGAGTCCCAAATTTCCTTCGAAGTAGATAACCGAATGTACCGTTTCATAATCTCGGGCTTCATTGAAGACAAAAGCCAACTCTTAATTTTTTGATCTTCAGAGAACCAATCATCATATCTAGGATCATCTTCGTCAGGTGCCTTGATAGACCCACGAAGATATCCCATCTTCTTCCTTCCAGCGATATGGATTTGAATGAGAGGAGCCCATAAATCATAGTTCTTCTCATCCAATACCATACCAATATTAAAGCTTGAATTCTCAGACTGCACCATGATTGGAGCAGCAGCAGGAACTATCTTTGAACCGGTCCCTTTTTCTTCTGCCATAGGTTTTTTCTGTCGGTGTAGCACAAAAAAATTGCGACTTTATGGGGGAATCTTGGCAGCGTCAAATCTGGGCAGCAACAAACAGACCTTGGCAGCGTCAATCTGGGCAGCAACAACAAAAAAATTTGGGCAGCGGTGTTGACTTTGGGCGGACAGTAATCGGGCAGCAACGACTCGATGTCGCTCGCTGGAATTGACAGGGGAATAAACTGACGGAAACTGGGCAGCAACGACTCAGTGTCGCTCGCTGCAATTAATGAGGGACGGGTAGACAAAGAACCTTCAAATCAGAAGCACAGCGAAATTGTGCTGGGCACAGCAAACTCAGTTAGGGTTCGGTTCTTTCCCTTTTTTTCCAACTCGGCTCTGGTGCCAAGAAGAAAGAATGCTTTTCAATGATATTGTATTCATCATATTCAAAGGTATATATACAACCATATACAATCCTATCATAAATCAGGAAAGAATAATTACATTCTAAACTAGGAAACCAAATATGGTAGGAATCCCACAATTGTAGGAATCATAATACAAGTCAACAGTTCTTATGTTGAAAAGTGAAACCATTGGTCTTTCTAAACCTTCTTTACAGGGAGATGTATTGATCATCATGATCAAGTAGCAGTAAGTGCTCACAATTGCTCGGTCAACGGCTTGACGATTTCTAGTGTTGTGGCCCGTTGAGCAAGAGATGAGGACATATATCATTGGAATCCATTAACTGAACTTAGGGACGACTAGCTGCATATGGATGGAATGTGTAAACCCAATCTCAAATTACTGTAAAGCACTTATTTTACATACGGCGAGTTTGGATGCCAACGAAATATATATTCACACGTTTTCACGACACTCGTCACATAATATTCCGGTTAAATGCAAGTTGCTCGTTGGAATCAGAGCTTTCAATGAAAAAAAAATTTACATGTAATTTTCATTATTTTACAATTGTAGTCCATCATATGTTTAGGCACTAATTTTAATTCTCTCAATTTGATTAAATAAATTAAATAGTACAATTTACAAACATCTTTTTTT
Organism: Malus sylvestris; assembly: GCF_916048215.2. Lineage (NCBI taxonomy): Eukaryota > Viridiplantae > Streptophyta > Magnoliopsida > Rosales > Rosaceae > Malus > Malus sylvestris. The sequence goes on along the minus strand of NC_062269.1, from coordinate 41,124,100 downwards.
CTTATACCTTTTTCAGCTTCTTGTACATACCTGTATCAAGTTTGGCTTTTTTAAATTTTAACACGCATTTAGTTAATAACAAAAAAAACTTAAGCTCATCCTATGAGAATTTTCTTAAGCAAATTAATTAATAGAATTTAACATATATGCTGTCAAGTTTCTTTGTTTCAAATCTTTAGTAAGGGAAAAAACAGAAATTATATTTATCCAAGATCAACAAAACAAGTCTCATCAGCAGCAAATCAACATATCTTATGTAATTATATCATCGTTGAAAAGTCATGTTTAATAATATATTATATGTTAGCCTTTTGGTACTTACGTCTCCATCCTATCGTTTGTTGTAATAATTTTATTCATTTTTTTTTGTCGATATAATAATTTTTTTCATAGTTCTTTTGAAATTTTACACAATTTCTTGGTCAGTCCCCTTCGTTTACATTTCTTCAACAAATTTGACTGAGTCTGCGCCAATACTTGCAAAACACAAGCATCATTGTCTAATTCAGAAGAAAATAAAGCTTTGTATTTCTTCGAGTGTGACATATCTAGTCGGATACTTGTCCACACGGAAAATTAAAGTTGTTTGACTTTAGACTCTTCGACAAAGACCATCTGCCGTGACTTTTCAAATTGCCAAGTTTCAGTTATTTTTTCCAAGATTACAATTTTTATTTTTCACCGATATGAATTTGGCTAATAATATGTATGTTTTTTCTTAGGTGAATGTTCGCGGTTATTTTAAAATAACAACATGCAATAACCGAATTCAAATGGAGTCATTGGTTGCTTATGATCCTAACATTGGTAAAATCTTTATGTATATTTGACTGTGTATTTGTATTGATCTCCATAAACAGTTACGACAAACTCAATTATAACTTTCTTCTTCTAATTTTGTTTTCTTTTATCATTCATGTCTTTTTTCTCTCTTCTTGTATACAACTCTATTGTGCGAACCAAGTGCTCGATGAAATGCCTCAATTGACAAAATTTGACAATCCTCATCATTACTCGATAGTTTCCTACTGCTACCCTCGACAAGCCTCTACTAGTTATAGTAGTTGTTGACCTACGTTCGTGTAAGCTTTTGGCAAATGTCCGTAGGAATCGGCAAGTACCCACTAGGTACTCGATGAAATGGTCCATTGAGTTTTTTTTTTTTTTTGGTTGTTGAAATTAAGACTTTTATTTGAACATTCTAACTCTGCTACTAAAAAAACGTATATAATACGAACATCTTGAAATGACTTATCACGTGATGGAGGTGTGAGGGAGAACAACCTAGTAGTGTAGCGGTACCATTAAGTGGGGCTACTTCTCTTAATTGGCCAAATTTAACACTCAATGGGCCATGATGACAATGGAAAGTACTACGAAAAATGTCTTTGTGGCAATTTTTCAAATCAATAATACATTGTTCGATATTTAAGTTTTTAACTTTTTTCACATGATGATGAATGAGAAATTACTTTAATAAATCCTGTTGCATGAGAGTTCTCGAAACGCATGAAATGAGTGTTATACTTTTGGTTATTGAATATGTCTTACTTTTGAAGTTCAAGGAACTTCTAAGTTCTAACATCCTTGTGGGTAAAAATCAATAATTTTGTTTCAGGGACTTTTTGTTCCTTGATGCTAGAACTAAATAATCCTCAGAAAAATCCACACCAAGCTGGAATTTCCGGTACATAACTGGCGAGTCTGGCTTCACATTCTAACACTCAAGACTGAAAGTCAAGCTGCCACCCCTGCATTGTTTTTGTTGATACTCAATATAAAAACCTATGATTTTATGATCAATCATCAAAATATGAAAAACATGACTACCCTTGTTTTGATTTTCTCCATTTTTACTCTGCCCAGCTTTCTCACCAGTACGGAAGCAGTATTCCTTCTCTCCGTCTGCCCAAACACCACCACCTTCACCCCAAACTCCACCTTCCAGTCCAACCTCAATCGCCTCCTCTTCAACCTCTCGTCCAACGCCAACCGCTCCTCCACCGGCTTCTACAACGTCACCGTCCAAACCACAAACAACGCCGTCTACGGCCTCTTCCTCTGCCGCGGCGACGTCGTGGGCACCGACGTTTGCAAAATCTGTGTAGCCAACGCAACCGCTTTGGCCCGACAACGCTGCCCCGTAGAAAAACAGGTGGTGATCTGGTACGACGACTGCATGCTACGCTACTCCAACGAGTCATTCTTCTCCACCGTCACCGATTCGCCCAGCTTTTACATGCAGAACACGGTGAACGCCACCGACCCGATTCAGTTCAACCAGGTCGTAGCGGCGAGTGTGAACCAGGCGGCCAGTGAGGCTGTCGGAGACGCCGACAAGTTCGGGACGAATAGGGCAAATGTTAATGGGTTGATTTCGGTGTACAGCCTCGCGCAGTGCACGCAGGACCTGTCGGCAGCGGATTGCAACCGCTGTCTTCAGGGGACCATAGACGAACTTCCGAATTACTGTTATGGGAGAATCGGAGGACGATTCGTGTATCCGAGTTGTAATGTTAGGTACGAAGTCTACCCCTTCTACGCCCAGAACGCCACGTCAGCACCTGAGCCAGCACCTGAGCCTGCACCAGGGCCGCCTCCTCCTCCTCTCCCTCCTCCGCCTAAAGGCAAAGTGACCAATTCTTCAATTCAAATTAAATTTTTAAAGTTGACAACTTTAAAGTTTAAGCAAATATCAATTCGTTGAAATTTTATTCGAGCGATATCATACAAAAAAGGGGGTTCAAATTTAAGTGTAAAGGGTATAACCGTGACTGACGCGTCTGCTTATAAGCATTTTTGCTTGAAATGCTTTCATTAAAACTCTAGTAAGTGCTTCTAGGCATGTACTTCTTCGAAAAGTGCTTCTATTATGTAGTTTAAGTTTTTCTCCCAAATGTTGTCGGAAAAGCGAATTGTCACAAAACGTTTCTAACCTTTTTAGAAGACCCAATCAAGTGATTATTGTATTATCAGATTAGTTTGTTAGGTAATTGATAGCTATTGTGGACCTTGGAACAGGGGAATATGGTGTTGTGCTGTGGCTGCTGATTTTACCCATTTCTCAATATTTTTTGTTTATTTTGCAGGAAAAAGCAAAACCCCAACTAGTACAATTGTTGCCATTGCTGTACCAATATCTGTATCTGTGCTACTTTTTGTTGTGGGTTACTGCTGCATAACTAGGAGAGCAAAATACAAGTACAATGAAGCAGCAGCAGACGAACCAAGCGGTAGAAAAATATATCCTTCTCCACTTCTCCTTTTGTTTATTCTCGTTGATTCTCCTTTCATTTATTCCTCGTCTATAAACATTGTGCTTCTATGGCATGGTTGGTTGTGCAGGTGAGAATGACATTACTACTGTCGAGTCTTTGCAATTTGATTTTGCTACCATCCAAGCAGCCACGAGCAATTTCTCTGATGATCACAAGTTAGGCGAAGGTGGTTTCGGTCAAGTTTACAAGGTATGTTAATCAGTATATGATATGAGTGCTCCTTCAGGTCAGCAAAGTTCAAACTTTTGTGCATGCAAAATCTGAATAATTTTGGAGCCTCAGAAGCTGTCCATGAATGCCATGAGTGGACATTCCATTGTTTGATTGATGTTTTCTCGCAGGGTATACTTTCAAACGGTCAAGAAGTAGCGGTGAAGAGGTTGTCAAGGGACTCTGGCCAAGGCACGGAAGAGTTTAAGAACGAGATGGTATTGGTAGCCAAGCTTCAACACCGAAATTTGGTTAGGCTCTTGGGATTTTGCTTGGAAGGCGAAGAAAAGATTCTTGTTTATGAATATGTGCTCAACAAAAGCCTTGATTATTTCCTATTTGGTTTGTACACTCAAACATCTGATTGTCTTTCCCTATTGCAATAGCAGTACTATATGTGTCGATGATAATTGGATTTTTATGGTTTGCAGACCCTGAGAAACAAGGACAATTGGATTGGTCAAGACGTTACAAGATTATTTCAGGAATTGCTCGAGGAATCATGTACCTGCATGAAGATTCCCGACTTAGAATTATACATCGTGATCTCAAAGCCAGCAATATATTGTTAGATGGGGAGATGCATCCAAAAATATCTGATTTTGGCATGGCCAGGATCTTTGGGGTTGATCAAACTCAAGCAGACACAAATAGAATTGTCGGAACATTGTAAGTTACCTATTTCATTCTTTTCTCACAACCACTTTTGTTTTGCAATTATCGAATTGAATCTGAAATGTTTTCTCGTTACATCTTTGTTATAATTTCTATACTGATTTTTATGCTTCTTGTAGTGGTTATATGTCTCCCGAGTATGCAATGCATGGACATTTTTCTGTCAAGTCCGATATGTATAGTTTCGGTGTTTTAGTGCTAGAAATCGTCAGTGGCAAGAAGAACAGTTACTTCTTTCAGACGGATCCAGCTGAGGACCTCATGAGCCATGTAAGCTCAAAATGAATTAGTATTCTGTTCTCCTGCATTGACATAGCATCATGCGTTAAACTTTTGAATATTATGCAGGCTTGGAAGTTATGGAGAGACGGGACACCTTTGGAATTGTTGGATCCATGTCTGAGAGACTCTTATTCGAGGACTGAAATAATCAGATGCATCCACATCGGCTTACTTTGTCTTCAGGAAAATCCAGCTGACAGGCCTACAATGCAATCAGTAATTCTCATGCTCAATAGCTACACTGTTACTCTGCCATTACCTCAACAACCGGCATTTTTCCTGCGAAGTAGAGCAGTGGGAAACATGTTAGAGGCAACGCAGAACTCCGCTCAATCTATCAGCAAGTCATCTCCGTCTGTTTATGAAGGATCTATCACTGAAGTACACCCTAGATAGTGTGAATAGATAAGTTAATACTGTTACCGATTGTAATATCTGCTTATATATACAACCTTTTCTAGACAATAACAAAATGCACTTAGAATATTGTGCACTTAGAATTTATAAGTGGAATTGCTGTTTATATGATAGTAAATTTGTAGATAAAATTTACAAACTAAATAATGTGCCATCAATATGAATGAGTACGTTATCAATACTTAAGTCATAATCCAATTATCAACTTCTATGTAGTTTAATTTGTAAAATTTTGTCTACAAATTTAATCTCTCTAAAATTATCCAAATCCGGTTGTAGGAGAGGAGTTCTTCTGGTGAACACTCAAGACTGAAAATCAAGCTACCACTCCTGCATTGCTTTTGTTGATACTCAATACAAAAACCTATGATTTTAAGATCAATCATAAAAAAATTAAAAACATGACTACCCTTCTTTTGATTATTTCCGTTTTTACTCAGCTCAGCTTTCCGATCAGTTCGGAAGCTGATTACATGGCTCACTTCTGCCCAAACACCACCACCTTCACCCCAAACTCCACCTTCCAGTCCAACCTCAACCGCCTCCCCTCCACCCTCTCCTCCAACGCTAACCGCTCCACGGGTTTCTACAACGCCACAATCCAAACCGCAAACAACGCCGTCTACTGTTAGTGTTTGAGATACTTTTGAGCTAAATTTCTCTATGTATTTGTAATTAATTCAACAATTGAAATGGATTCAAAGATTGAATATCAGAGATGAACTTTGAGAGAGAAGGATTACGTTGCTCCTCGAATCTGTGTTGGATTCTATCCACCAAAGTCGGCATACATTTTGGGGTTTATAACCGTTGCTACCCACGCACACATGCTTGCAGGGGTATTTATCAATAATAGCCAAAACTTAACACCTAATTTCATCAATATCATTTTTTATAAAATCTTTCAAATACATCAGAAAAACCACTTAAATATACCTAAATACCCTCAAAATTAAAACCAAATAACAAAACCCTATTAGGTCAGAATTTAGGAAAAAACAGAAGAAGAGGCCACTACATTTTGTGATGTCATAGTGTTCACAGTCCATACCAATGAAATCAAGGATCTTAGTATAACTGAAATCTTGAAGGCGATTGACAACTTCAATCAAGCAAACATCATTGTTGGAGGTTTTGGTCTAGTTTACAGAGCAACTTTGGCGAATGGGACCAAACTAGCTGTTAAGAAACTATCAAGAGACTTGGGTCTGGTCAAAAGGGAATTCAAAGCAGAAGTTGAGGCACTGTCCATTGCCCAACACGAGAATCTGGTTTCCATGCCTACCTATCTCTTGTAACAATACGAGAGTACCCAATAAAATAACCACACTACACATACTACACGTGCATGGACGAATGCTTCTTATTATATAGCACCAGAACAATCGTTTTTGGCAAACCCTACTGACAATTTTGATTGTTATTAGGTCCAAAATACAAGAAGTCGGATGGAAATTGGTAACAACATCAACCACTTTGGAATCATGAGTGCTTAAGTTGTGTTTGTGCCTTTGCTCTTTGCGTATACATGAAAGATATCGACATTGGTTCAGTGGATCGCTCCCCTCGAAAAACAATGTAAGTCGACTTAGAATTGGGTCTTTGGGCATAAATCGCCAGTTTCCAGGGAAAGCAAGTATTAATGTTTTTACCTAGTTTCCGGCGAGTTTTCAAGTTTTCCTTCGGACTAGTCAACTTTGAGGTTATTTTCGGGCCATCTCTGGCAACCACTAGGCTTCCAAATAGGTATAATCTTATTCTACACTTTCCTATCTTCATTTTGATATATTATGGTCGAATTTGGTTAAGAAAAGATTGAGATACGAAGCTTTGAAAATTGCCTAAACTTTCGGCCAAGAGCTCAGGGACACTTAACGAAGTTTTTAACAGAAGAACCAAAATGATGGATGGTGGACAATTTTCGGGGAACACTTTTATTGATTTGGAATCTCAGGGACCAAAATGATGAATTATGCAAATCTTAAGGATCATTTTTGTGAAATCCCGTTCCTGCATTTCACTGTTATCACCTACATATTTGTATTATTGAGATTTTATATTATTTCTTGAGAATTTATTTTAATTTGTTGAATTTAAATTTTAATTAAATTAGTTATTAACGTTTGAAGTTTGGGGCATTTTAAAAATAAATAGAAAAATCTGGAATTCTCTTATCAAATATGGTGTGCCACATTGGGTGGCCCAGATTTAATGAAAAGGTAAATGGATGGTGGAGATGCAAAGGAAAGGACTTGAAAGAGGAGTGGAGAGCATGGGCACTGCCCAATCAGAAATTAAGAAAGGAGGGAGAGGAGAGAAGAAAAAAGAAGGGAAGAAAAGGGAGAAACGGGTTCGTACGACCCGTGGGTATTGCCGGCCACCCATCTCCATTTTTCGACGATTTTCCGACGAATTTCTTCAAACAACCACTTGGAAACACTCCCTTGACCTTCCCTCTACATGTTTCACCCTAAAAATCAAAGGTTTTGGACTTGAATTAGGGAGAAACCGCACTAAGGGTGCGGCGGGTGCGTGTGTCAAATCTCCCAAATCCAAAATGTTTACACCCAATTACCACCATCAAAAGACTTCCCTTGAGCCCCTGAACAAAGCCTAGGTAGTGGTGGAGACGTCGGAGCAAGTTGGGAGGTCGAATTGGAGCATACCCAATTCTAGGGTTCTTATGGGTTTTAGAGAAATTGGAGCACTTCTTGATCAAATTGGTCTTGGCCACAGGTATAAAGTTTACTCTACACATTGAGATCTTCATTTCTGTAATTTTTGGTAATTTTTAAAAATAGTTGAATTTTCCGGCAAATCGGGGCGGCCGACCGCCACCCGCGGCGGCAGCCCGGCCAGTGGGCCGACGATGTCCTTTTAAATTCAATTAGATGCCCTGATTTCATAACTGACATCCTTATGATATGATTTGATTGTTTGAACCTAAATTCATTACGATATGTGGTTAGGTCAAAATGTGATTCGACGATCCGACCGTTGGATCGTCACCAAACTTTAATGCATCATAGAATGTAATATTTGAGGATGGTTGGAACTGACGGATTGGGAATCCGGCGTACGGATCTTCCTGATTTGGATTTCTAAGTTTGTAAAATCAAACGTTGGTCGCCACTTGAAATTGTAATTAGCGGGGATTCGACCGTCGGATCATGATGAAATTTTGGTAGGTTGTTTTAGAAGCATAATGTGGACTTTAGAAGGTTACGGATCTGAAATCCGATGTGCGGATCTTCCATATTGAATTGTGTAGAATTGTGGATCCTACCTTTGACCGAGAGTTGACTTTTGGTCAACATGTCTCCAAACGTTCTTAATACTAAATTTAGTACTACGAGAGACTTAAGTGAAGTCTAGTGGACCTCCATTGGTTGGAGAGTGACTTGAATATTTGTGATATGGTTATTACTTTAATTGTTTATGTTAAAATCATTTATGAATATGAATTCGTCTTATAAACATGATGTGGCTTGTGTACTGATGATAATGGTGAATATGTGTGTTTAATTATTTTTAGTAATGCGAATGATAAGTATGATAGATTTTATGGCAATGTGATCTTAGAATCCTATTAGAAGTATTTTGTAGAACTTATATGCTTGTGAGACCTATTAGTTGGTGGTCATGAGAAGTGGATATGGTAGGTGACTACGTTGTAAGTATAGAGGGGATGAGGGTTAGATATACTTGGTACATTCAGTGGGTACCATATCCATATGGATTCCGTTGAGTGATGTTCCGGAATCGCATCGTTGGTTGGATTCCGTTGAGTGATGTTCCGGAATCGTATCGTTATTTGGATTCCGTTGAGTGATGTTCCGGAATTGTATCGTTGTTTGGATTCCGTTGAGTGATGTTCCGGAATCGTATCGTTGGTTGGATTCCGTTGAGTGATGTTCCGGAATCGTAACTTTAATATATGTGTGATATTGGTGATTACCTATGTTTCATAATTATGACCCTGTGCGGATATAAATTGGTTTTATGAATATGTTTTCTATTGAATTGTCATTTCCAATACTTAGACATCGAATCATGTTATGAAATGGGGTTTGGCGTGTATATTTGAATTATGGTTTGATTTGTATGATTGGCATGTTGTGACGAAATGTGAGGACTAGTAATGGACTGTTAACCATTGTGATGGAGATTGGTTGCTTCGATATTGTTTGATTTTCCGCTTTGTTGATCAGTTCTAAATTTGGTACTTGTGCTTAATTTCCCTTTGTTGAGCTTTTGTAAATTAAGTAACTTGTGTTTGTCTCAGTTATTTGAGACGTCGTACATTATGGTTGTTGGCCTTTCGTGATTCCGTTGAGTGATGATCCGGAATCGTATTCACCTTGGGTTTTATTGAGTTTAGATTGACATAACTTCAGAGATGTAGGTTTCGGCCGAACTGTGTCGCTCTAGCTCGACATTCCGATGAATTGTATGTGTTGTTGATGATATGGTTATTGGCATTATTGATTGATGTGATAATTGGATGGTGTTGGAATGCATATGTGAGGATGAATGACATTATGACTAGAGATTATTATTGTGCTTATTTAAATGTTCCTTGAGGTGCCACATAATTGAATTGTGGTATTATGTTGAAACCTAGTAGTCTATGTGATGAATGTTCGAGAGTAGTGAAATGGTGAACTACGAATGGCTTGATCCCTATTGAGGGTACGTAGGCAGTCTAACGAGAATGTTAGATGCAGCCATAAAGCAGACAAAATAATAATAATAATAATAATAATAATTATTGTGAAATTTGGACCTTGAGTGGCCTTATTTCATATCCTGGAGGCGGGGTATGTTAGAAGTTCGAGTTTTAAGTGACGTCACGTGTCGATCCTGGGCGTAGGTTGGGATCGGGGCGTGACAATTTTGGCTATTTAGCCTACAAAAGTATTACAAACTGTTTTGAATACATTTCTATGTAAGGCATGTATCAAACGTTTTGACATGCGTGTCTCAACTGTGTAAAATGAATGCATAAGGACTTGACAACTGGACAACTCATCTGCCAGAAGCATCCGAACCAAATTCCAACTCCTTGGTAAGATTTAACATGCATGACTCGAAGTATTTGATGAATCGCTTAAAATATTTGTTATCTTTATCTTTGAAGAAATGCAAAATCAAGATTGAAAATAAATCCCATGAAAACATCAATTTAGTTGTTCATAACACCAAACAAAGCCTTCTATTATACTTTTCTATATTTTTTTTTCCCTTAGAAAACATAAAAAAATCTCTCTTCAAATGTACATGAACACTAAAAACTTTATATCTCACACAACTCTAATCTCTCAAATTAGTTATGTAAAAATTTAGTACTGAAGCTAAGCATGATATAATGATACTATGAATCACAGATATGACGAGATCAAAAGGTAATAATTTTTACACTCCCGTCATCTATTTTATTCAATCGCTTGATTCTCCTCTAATTTATTCAATCCAAAGGCTAATTCAATTAAGATATTGTATGAAAGTATGATTTATTCTATTCTCTTAATTGAAGGATTTTTTATTGGGTGATCTCAAATCAAAGAAAGATTTTTAGTCTATCTTATTTTCGTTTTATTCAATTTTCTTTTCTGTGAATAATAGTAGTAAGACCACTTTGATAAGCGAAATTTGATTATATAGGCATCATTGCTTACAAGACAAAAGATTTGTTCTTTGCTTTATGATTTCTAGGCTTTTAGTTAGAAATGTTAGCCTCAATGTCTTAGTATATAATCGAATATAAGATTGGGATATGGCATTTATAACATATGGGGTTGTAATAATTAACTTTTTCTACGTTCTTTAATATAGCACTATGGATTCGAATTGGATTGGGTGCTGCTGTTGGTGTTGTACTCTCCGTGGATATTTTGGAGGCGTATCGTGATTTACAGCGTCTAGGCCAGCCTGGCTCACGAAGATCTCCGTTGATGGTAAGTTATTGATCCCATAAATATCTATTATTTTTGTTCATATCACATGTGACGTTGATTATTGAAATTTGATCTGCCAAGAACCGAAGATGGTCTCAGGTTTTAAGTTAAAATTGAATCATCGATGATATTGAAAATATGGTATTTATCAACAATCAAACAAATAGAGTGAAATTAGACATTTAACAATGTGGTATCATTCATTATATAACCAAGCAAATTGAACTCAAGCGAATGATATTTACCACTTCTCTTTTAAATGAACTTTAAAATCAGCTCCAATCCATGTTTGTTTAACAATGTGGTTTCATTCATTATATAGTTTCACAAAGATCGTACATAATTCTTGCTGAACTTGGTTTGGTTTTGTTTTGTTTAGGGATAGAGTGAGTGAATCACAGTTCGACCAAGTCTTGAATGATGAATTGAGCCATATCATTAAGGTCTCTTTGTCGAGTTAAATTTTCATTCTAATTCTTTTGCATTTGTAATCATCAGTTTTTGACTCAAACATTGCTTATAAAGTGAATGATTTGCATAATCTTAAATATAATTTTCAATCTCACAGCAACGCGCTCAAGTATTCTTACTAGCATATACTAATGACATGTCTACGTACCTATAATCGGAATCAATTTACGGAATTGGATTCCGATTACGGGATACTCCTTTGTTTACGTAATTTTGGGGAATCAAAATACATGTGGGGTCCACACGAATTAAGGAATCCCAAAATACATGTGGGGTCCACACGAATTAAGGAATCCAACTCCTAATTTTGGAGGAATTGGACTCCCTACATGAGGGAGGTATTTCAATTCCTTGACACTTGAGGAATCCGGAATGGATTTCTTCTACCAATTATGCCCTCGCTTGTTTCTTATTATCCCAACATTACTCTTCATTTGACACTCATTATGCTATCTTTTAATAAATAAATAAAACCTATTTATATATTTTTATTATATAAATTTAATTAAGAATTTAATTTAAGTAATTAGTATGAAAATAATTTATTTATGTAAGGGCAATTTAGTAATCAACCTAGTTTTCATTTCGATTAAAGTGAATTAGTAAACAATTTATATAGACTCAACATCATTTCTACCATCTTTTAATAAATAAATAAAACTTATTTATATATTTTTATATAGATGAATTTTATTATATAAATTTAATTAAGAATTTAATTTAATTAATTAGTATGAAAATAATTTATTTATGTAAGGATAATATAGTAATCAACCTAGTTTTCATATCGATTGAAATGAATTAGTAAACAACTTATATGAACTCAACATCATTCCTACTCCGATTCCAGACAGTTTTAGTAAACAATTCCAACATGAATCTGATTCTGATTCCATCTTATTTTAATTATTCCTTAATTCAATTTCTCTCAATTTAATTACGAATTAGTAAACGTGTCAAAGAGAAAAACAATTGAAATACTGTTGATAGGGCCGTGTGATACCGATTGCTAAATTTGTGTTTATCACATTTCTGCCACAATCTTATTGACACGTGAGATCGCACTCCCGTTTCCTCCCGCACTTCTTCCTTCCCGATGGAGTTCCGTACCAGTCAAAACTTTCTGCAGACAAAAACAGCAGCTCTGTCTTTCCCTGGAGGAAGACTCCACCAACCACCTATCCATCTGCTCCTTCCCCAAGCGAACCTGGGTCTGAATTCCTCCGCATTTCCTGGATTGCAAGGTCCATTCTCCTCTCTCTATCAACGTTTTGTTTTTCGATTTAATTGTTTATCTTTACCTTCTCTTTCATGCGTCCGACTGTACATTTCCTTATTATTTTTTTGGAAACTGACGTGACGTGCTTTTCACAACATCATCTCCCTAGAACCTACAAGTTTGGTTGGGGTTTGAATTTTCAAACGTGAATCAGAGCAGCTTCCTCAACCTCAAACGCCAATTCACACGAAGGTAATCTCAATTTTGATTTATTCAAAGTTACGATCTTTAAATTGGAAAATAAAATGAATTGGGGAGGTTCTTTGTTCGCCTGATTAGAGCACAAGTTTCAATTAGGGTTTGATAGATGTGTTGGGGTACCGGGAAATTGGGAATATTGAGATGGAATCAATTTTGGAAACTCATAATTCACACCAAAGTAATCTTAATTTTGGAATTTGGAAATATTGTCCGTAAAGCCTATTTACCGTTCTTCGGTTGATGCTATGTGATATTGCCCATAAAATGCTTAAGTACCAGCTACAATGATGCTGAGGAATCTTTTTACAAATTTATTTGGAAACTTGGAGCCTTTGGAATTGGGAATTCAAGGTTTCAATATATATTTCTGAAACTTGATTGCTTTATTTACTGAAACTGAAATTTACCTCTAAATTGTGATCAAAGAAACTAAATTTTATCAGTGAATTGGAGATTAGAAATGTAATTCTTTTATAATTATTATAAAAAAATTTGAATTCCTAGAACTCTTGAAATGATCTCTGTTTCCTTGATTTGGAAACAAAGAAAAGGAGTATGTGGGCGATATGGCCATGGCTATGACTCTGAGAATTTCTGATCATGCAACAAGCTGTTTATCTGTCAAAAACTGAAGTCATGAATAATTCTGAATTTATTTTCTTTTTTAGGACTCTGTTCATGAGCATGTTGCATGCATGATGTTATTGTTGTCAAGCAGCCAAACATGACAAGTTTCAAGTATCAGTCTAGGTGCCAACACCAAAAGAACATGACAAGTTTCATGTTGCCCACTGATTATTCTCAAACATTTGTGAACTTCCCATCTAACTTAAAATTTGTGAAATCCTTTCATGTGAATACTTTTGCCAACTTAATATACCTCCTTGTGATTTTGGTTTTGTGTTGAATTTTACTATCGTCTCCCCTTCATCTCAAGAACAAAAACCACCATTTGTGTGCCTCTATTTGTTACGGTTTAGGTGAATCAGTGGTAAGTTGATGTCCAGTTTTTCTAAAGAGGTTTTTCGAGTTTTTCAGCGGGTTTCTTATTTTATTTTCCGTTGTTTAAAAAAAAAAAAAAAAAAAACCAGAGCCTTTCCATGCTCAAGAGCTCCACAGGTATGTCACAGCTCTTTTACATGTTTCTGCCTTGATTTCCAATACGAGGTTAAAGCCCTCGATTAACAAATTTCTGTTGGGTAATTTGATTTCCCTCAAAGACATAAATAAATGTGTTTTCTTTGAAACTTTGAGTGCTTCCACAGACAGTGCCACGAAGCATTTGACTGCATTCATTCGACTACTTCTAAAGGTTAGTTTCTCCTCTTCTCTTCAAGTCGTCTTTAGTTTTTCATCATGGAGAATAAGTTAGCTTGCTTTTATCTTTTTACAATAGTTTGTTTTGATCCTATTATATGTTGCTATGCATTTTTCACTTGCATGCCTTTTAATTTCAGCTGTCCGCGGAGAACATAGTTTAAATATCTTCTGCACTAAGTGTAGTTGGCTGTTAATTTATTGAACCAATGGTATGTAGGATGGCTCGGGATGAGGTTGTTAGGATGGCTTTAGGGAAGAGATTCTTTTGTGTAATCATTTTATCACATGGTAATCGTTTATTAGACGTTGAATACATGTTAAGTGTATATTCAACAATGACAGGACTGAAATTGAGTTTTAAGTTTTAGGTGTATGCAAGGGGTTAGGTTGGAAAGGGAGCCTTGGGGTGAGGTTGTCGGGAGTGCTTTAGGGGAGAGACTCTTTCATGTTATCATTTTATCACGTGGTAATCGTTCGTTAGACATTGAATACATGTCAAGCGTATATTCATCTACGAGGCAAGAACCTGAACGTATGGTGATTCATATGCAATTTAAGATGATTTCATTAATCAAATTATGTTTTAATTTCTTCTTCTTTTGATTTTTAGTTCACCGGTGACATACATAACGAAGAAGGCGCCATTTACACAGTAACGAATTTGGGTGTCTTTAGTGGAACAAAACTTCATTTTTTTGAACTTTGTACAGTTGTAAACATAAAACTCTCTTTGAGATTGGGCCATAGCTATTGAAAAACAACACCCGAGGATGGCGTACCAGCTCCATAATTTTTGTCATGTAATTTATGATGGTAAGGAACACCCGATAAATAAATAAATAAATATATATATATAAACACTACAATTTGACCCATTTTCGAGATTTTCTACTACTTCAACAATGTTTCAAACCCGTAGCAACTCACAGGTACAATTTGCCAGCGTAATCCGTATTCTGAGTTTCTTCAATATCTTGATTTTCCACATAATGTGATTGACATGGTTTAGTGAGTCATTCAGTCTGTAATAACCGAATTAAATAATTTGATACTCCGATCATTTTCAGGTATCTTCATCAAATTGTAGTTTTTTTTTTCATGTATTATTTATAACGTATAGACGTACATAGAGCAGAAAAGGAAGATTGTGTTCTTTTCTGCAAATCCATAATTATTTTAGTACATTGTAAATTTATTTTGTGTAACAAAAACATAAAGGGGTAGGCAATCAAAGAAGCTTCAACCGAGACCCACAAAGGAGGAAACTGTTCCAAGACGCTGAAGACTAAGGAAGTCTTGAAAGCAATGGTTGAATGTGTTCAGTAGTTGTAGCCTTGTAAAAAGAAAAGAAAAAAAAATCAAAAATGTAATTGTTGAATATTTGAGGAGAAGAAAAAAAGGCAAAAACTGTGTGGCTAAAATTTCCAGTTGACTCAACTCGTAGGACAAAACTTGTCTGCCGGTTCAAACACTCCTGTCCTGTCAATTCATGGCTACATTTCAATCATGAACAGATCACTTTGAAGAAGAAGAAGGCGATGACGAAGAAACCGTAAAACAAGGGTTAAAGGTCTATCAGCTCACTTAAACCTTTCTTATGTACATAAGGTACGTACAAGGAAGTGATATATGATCACAATGCTTTCCATCAATCTCAATCTGTTGACGACTCTTGTGTTAATCGGCTTTCTTAGCCTCAGCCGTACTAGTGAAGCTGCCCCAGCTAACGGTTACAGTATCTGTGACAACACAACCACTTTCACTCAAAACAGCACCTACCATTCAAACCTTAATCTTCTCCTCTCTTCTCTTACCTCCAATGCAACAATTGACGCCGGATACTACTACACCACCACCAGCTCTCAGGACTCCAACTCTGCAGTTTACGGTGCTTTTCTATGTCGCGGCGATCTCACATCCGGCACGTGCCAAGATTGTGTTACTACTGCGGCCAGAGAAGCAGTTCAGAAGTACTGCCCCTTCAGAAAAGTGACACTGTTATGGTACGATGAGTGCATGTTACGCTACGGAAACGTGTCTTTCTTCCGAAAAATGAATGAAAGCCCTTCTGCTTATTTCCAGAACCCGAATAATGCTACAGAACCAAATCGGTTTAACCAACTGGTGGCTGAAACTGTCACTGGCCTGGTGCCGGTAGCTGCAAATGCACAGACCGGTGCTAAAAAGCTTGCAATGAAACAAGAAAACTTTGATGGGGTTGAGCAGCTGTACAGCCTTGTGCAGTGCACGCCTGACCTATCAAGCACCGATTGTGATCAGTGTCTTCGCGGAGCTATTGAACTTATACCGGAATGCTGTGACGGGAGGAAAGGGGGAAGAGTTCTGTTTCCTAGTTGTAATATTAGATATGAATCGTTTCCATTTTATAACCTTGACACTTCCACACCTCCGACAACACCACCACCTCTTCCTCCTCCACCTCAGCTTCCAGGCTCAGTACCAAGGTCTCAAGGTAAATTTAATTTATACGAGGTAGTTAAATGTTCAGAATTTTTACACCTACATTTGTGTACTAAAAAGAATATTATTTTGCTTAGGAAATGATGAACAAATCTCATCATGGATCATAGTGGCGATTGTTGTTTCAATTGCCATATTGCTTTCCTTGGTAGGCTGCATTTTCTTTAGAAGAAGAGCGATGAAAAAGTACAATGTGATACAAGAACAAAATGGTAAATATAAAAGTTTATATGTTCTTTTCCCGATCCAGTGAAATTATATAATTTCGTCTCCTAAATGATTTGATTCTGGATCATTCTCATTATTTTACTAAATCAAGATTAATAAATTTCTGTTCTTGATTGTGTACGCAGTGGGGAAGGAAATAAATGCTGTCGAGTCATTGCAGTTTAGTTTTGGTACAATTGAAGCAGCCACAAACAAATTCTCTGTTCATAACAAGCTAGGGAAGGGTGGCTTTGGTGAGGTCTACAAGGTTGTGATTTTCACATAGCAAATTTTATGACTTTAATATGCCAGAGTTCCAGAGCTGGGCGTAGCTAAGTTGGCTAGAGCAATGTAATAAGTTGATGTCATGAAATCTCAATTTGATGCTTGTAATGACTGGTTAAAATGTTTTCAGGGCACACTTCCTGATGGGCAACAAGTAGCCGTGAAGAGGTTGTCTAGGGGATCCGGGCAAGGCGGTGAGGAATTTAAGAATGAGGTTGTTTTGGTAGCTAAGCTTCAACACAGAAACTTAGTGAGGATACTAGGATTTTGCTCCGAAGGTGCAGAGAAGATACTTATTTACGAATTTGTGCAGAACAAAAGCCTTGACCACTTTCTATATGGTATGTACCCTTCTAATCAGATATAGGTATCATGTGTGATCTCGTATGCTGTTGGATTACACTTGGATTTGTAACAAACCAAGGAAAATCTTTGTTTTCAAATGTCTACATAGACTCCGGGAATCAAGTGAATTTGGACTGGCCAAGCAGATACAAGATTATCAACGGGATTGCTCGAGGGATTCTCTATCTCCATCATGATTCACGGCTTAAAATCATACATCGCGATCTTAAAGCGAGTAATGTATTGTTAGATGGGGAAATGAACCCAAAAATTGCCGATTTTGGTATGGCAAGAATATTTAGAGTTGATCAAACTCAAGGAAACACAAGAAGGATTGTGGGAACATAGTAAGCAGTACTAAACTTCGTTTATGGTCACATAATCTATTTGAAAAGTTGATTGATTTAATTCTCATCCTAAAATGTAATTACTGAAAAGAAAAGATACCAAATTAACAACTTAAAAATTCATCTCCTCCTCGTACCGTATTCAAACTAACATTTATTGATGCTGCTGGTTTATAGTGGTTATATGGCTCCAGAATATGCGATGCACGGACAGTTCTCTGTGAAGTCTGATGTGTACAGTCTTGGTGTCTTGATCTTAGAGATTGTAATTGGCAAGAAGAACACTAATTTCTACAACTCAGACAATGGCGAAGACCTCTTGAGCCATGTGAGTATAAGTTGAAGATTGTGATGTGCATTTCTTAGTTAAATCTATTAGAAGTGTTGAAAACATTTTTGTTGCAACATTCATTATTTTTTTTTTTGCAGGCTTGGAGACATTGGAGGGGCGGGATGCCGTTAGAATTGCTGGACGTAAATCTAAGAGATTCATATTCAAGAAGTGAAGTAATTAGATGTATCCATATTGGGTTACTCTGTGTTCAGGAAGATCCAGATAAAAGACCGAAAATGCAAAAGATAGTTCTCATGCTAAGCAGTTACTCTTTGAGTATGCCATCACCTGAAAGGCCAGCATTTTTCATGCCCAGTAGGACAGATCCGAACATGCCATCAATGACTTGTAGCTCATCTGATCAACCTGCTAGCAACTCATTGTCATTATCTGTTAATGAAGCATCGATTACGGAACTATACCCTCGATAATAATTCGAGCAACGTGTGATCAATCTTGCAGGATCGGAGTTCAGAAGTTTTGAGATTTGTGTTGGTTTTGCTAGCCTTTTAGGCATTGTATTTTTTATAGTGCTTGCTAGAATAAAACTAAACTTTGAAATTGCACTTAAAAGTGTTTGATCGGTTTGAAAATTCCTATATAAAACTTCATTAGACCTATTTTGTGAAATTTCCTCTGCACTGTAAGGTTGTTAAATGATGTACGACATGTCGGAGATTTTTATAAAGAGTCAAGTAAAATTAGTTAGATGTTTGTTAAAATGTTTGTTATGTTTCTTATGTAAATAGATAGATTAGACAAGGATATAATTGTAATTTCAAGAGCAGTGTACTGTCTATATATACACTGCTGCATCACTGTAACATTATTACATTGAATCAATATATGAGAGATATTTAGAAACTGTGGATCTTGGTTTTCTACATGGTACCATCGCCAAACTGCCTCACGGCCTCTTCGATCCTGCAATTTTCTTCTTCAATCTTCCGCTCCTCTCTGATCGTCTTCTCTGACGTGATTGTTTGAGTTGTTGTTATACTCCGATTCAGAATCTTGATTTCTTTTTCTTGAATCTTAATGGCATCTCCCTCTGCTTCTTCTTCTCCAATTGAGTCGGTGCCTCCTTCAAACCCTAATTCCTCTTCCCCAAATCTCAATACCTCTCAGATGTATAATTCTCTCACGATTCAGAACATTGGCAGTATGGTTTCAATCAAGCTCTGACGATCCAATTATCTGTCGTGGCAAGCCTTGTTTGCTCCGATCCTTCGTCACTACAAGCTTCTATGGATTGTTGATGGCACTTAGCCCTGTCCATCTCCCTTTCTTCCAGATTGCTCCCTCAATCCACACTTTGAGCAATGGTATGAGAAAGATCAGAATCTGCTTATCTGGTTCAATTCGACGCTCTCTGAGGAAATCATTCCGTTCACAGTCGGTGTTTCCTCCGCTCGTGATCTCTGGCTCAAACTTGAACAGCATTTTGGTGGTGTCTCGGATGCACACATTCATCAATTGCGTTCGAAGCTTCAAAATATTCAGAAAGGCTCTCAATCCATGGCTTACTATCTTCAACAAATCAAGGAGATCTCCGATTCTCTCACTGCAACTGGTGCATCTGTCACCAATCGTGATCTCATTGCTGCGACTCTTGCTGGTCTCACTGATGATTTTGAATCCTTCATTGATTCTATCTTACTTCGCCTTTCTTCTACCTCGTTGGATGAATTACATGGCCTGTTGCTCACTAAGGAGTTATCCATAGAGCGTCGCAAGAAATCTTCCTCTTCTGAGCCTTTTCATGCATTCTCTGTGCAAAGCCAAGCGCCTCTCCTTCCTACACCACCACAAGCTCTTGTTGCTCAAAATCCTGGAGCATCACCACTTTAGAATTCCTTTCGGTATAATTCTAACAGAGGCTACACTCGTGATTCTAACCAAGGCTTTAACCGTGGTTCTAATCGCAGCTACAATCGTGGTTCCAATTGTGGTAATTTCAACTCTGGTTTCACTTGAGGATCTTATACCTCTGGATTCAATCGTCATGCTTCTTCTTCAGGTCACAAAACTCATTGTCAAATTTGTGGCTCTACTAGTCATGAAGCTCTTGATTGCTTCGACAGAATGAATCCATAAATCTCAGGCAAGTTTCCTCTAGCTAAACTTACTGCCATGTGTGCTCATTATACTGCAAAGTCCTCCAATTCTTGGCTCATAGACTCGGGTGCTACCTCTCACATTACAAATGATATATCAAACAACCAATCTCCTACTCCCTACCATGGTGAAGACAAGGTGTACATCGGAGATGGTAAAGGTCTGCCTATAGATCATATTGGCACATCTATTTTGCATACTCCTGCTCACTCTTTTAAACTACAAAATGTTCTTCATGTGCCTCAAATGAAACATAGTCTTCTCTCTGCTTATCAGTTTATTAAACATAATAATTGTTCTTTGACTCTTGATATTCATGGATCATCTGTCAAGGATCGTTTTACGGGGAGGACGCTTTTGCGGGGCCAAGTTAAAGATGGATTCTTTCCGCTTCATGGTTCACCTGCTCTCTTCAACGTCCCTCCTTCTCCCACTGCACTTGTAAATACTTCTGCTAATGTTTGCATATGGCACAGTAGACTTGGTCATCCATCTTCTGCTATTTTTCGTAAAGTTTTATCTACCAATAAAGTTGTTGTCCAAGGCAAATCCTCTCTGGCCTTCTTTTGCAAAGACTGTGTTTTAGCAAAGAATCACAATCTTCCTTTTGGTACTCCTCAATCTGTATCTACTAAACGTCTAGAACTGTTGCACTGTGATGTATGGGGGCCATCTCCTGTTGTATCAGTGAGTAGCTATAGATATTACTTGCTTATTATTGATGATTACAGCAAGTATAGCTGGTATTTTCCTTTAAAGTCCAAGTCCTCTGTATTTTCAACTTTTGTGGAATACAAGTCCTATGTAGAGAACGCTATTGGTAATAAAATAAAGGTTGTTCGTTCTGATTCAGGGGATGAGTTTACTAGTCATCAATTTCAGAATTATCTTAAACTTCATGGCATTTTACAACAATTTAGTTGTCCTCATACTCCTGAGCAAAATGGATGTGTTGAACGAAAACATCGTCATTTGGTTGAAACTGCTCGTACACTCTTAGTGCAATCTCAAGTGCCTCATATGTTTTGGGTTGAAGCCTTTTCAACTGCTACTTATCTGATCAATCAACTTCCCCTTGGTGGTGTACTGCAATCCCCTTGGAACTCCTTTTCGGCATTTCTCCAAATTATTCTCGTCTCAGAATTTTTGGTTGTTGTTGTTATCCATGGCTCAAACCCTACACTACATCCAAGTTGGCCAGCAAAAGTACATCCTGTGTTTTCCTTGGGTATAGTCTTCAACACAAGGGGTATCGTTGTCTTCATCCAGTTACACAACGAGTCTATATCTCTCGGCACGTAATTTTTTATGAGACTACTTTTCCATTTCAGAGTATATCATCTGCCTTTCTTGTTGCATCTAATGTTCTTCTTGATACTTCTCAAGTGAATTCGTTTGTCAATCTGCAATTCACAATACCTGCTGCTCAATCTAGTATTTCTACAGTACCTCAGGTGAATCTTCTAGTTCCTGTTAATGTTCCAGTACCTCAGGTGAATCTTCCAGTAACTGTTGATGTTCCAATACCTCAAGAGGATCTTTCAGTAACTCATGAGCCTTCTTCAATTACTAATACCCATCCTATGATCACTAGGTCTAAAGCTGGCATCTCTAAACCCAAAGCCTACTCAGCCACCAAACACCATTTACCCGATACGGTTGATATTATCCCCACTACTTATCTTCAGGCCTCCAAACATGCCCATTGGTGGTCTGCTATGCAGGATGAATTCAATGCCTTGCAATTAACCGGCACTTGGTCTCTCGTTCCTTTTACCTCCCAACAAAATATTGTTGGATGTAAGTGGGTGTTTTGAGTTAAGAAACATCCCAATGGCACTATCGATCGCTACAAAGCTCGGCTTGTGACCAAAGGATTTCATCAGTAAGCTGGTTTGGATTACAAGGAAACATTTAGTCCTGTTGCAAAACCCGTCACCATTCGAATTCTTCTATCTCTTCCAGTCCAATCTGACTGGTTTCTAAATCAATTTGATATCAATAATGCTTTTCTGCACGGTGACCTTCAAGAAGATGTCTACATGCAGCAACCTCCTGGCTTCAGTGATCCAAATTATCCTAATCATGTTTGCAAGCTTCGCAAATCCTTGTATGGATTGAAACAAGCCCATCGGGCCTGGTTTGACAAATTATTTGCAGTCCTTAAGTTCTTGGGATTTCATCAATCTCAATCCGATGCTTCTTTGTTTGTGCTCCAAGAATCTATTCCTGTTATTGTCTTGGTGTATGTCGATGACATACTTGTCACAGGTCCGAATCCTGCAGCTTGTCAAAGTTTCATTCAGAAACTAAGTATTGTTTTCCTTGTGAAGGATTTGGGCCCCTTGCATTATTTTTTGGGTCTTGAGGTTCAGAGATCTGCTGCTGGTCTTTTCTTACATCAAAGCAAGTATATTTTTTACTTACTTCATAAGACCCGCATGGATGGTGCTAAACCATGCCTCACTCCTCTTGGATTTATCAAACTCGATCACACTGGTCCATTGTTACCTGATCCAACAGAATACAGATCTATTGTAGGTGCATGCAATACTTAACTTGGACACGACTTGATTTATCTTTTGCTGTAAATCAAGTCTGTCAATTTATGCATGCTCCCCGAGAACCACATCTTCAAGCAGCCAAACGTATTCTCTGATTCCTCAAAGCCACAGTGAGTCATGGTTTGTGGTTCAAGAAAGGTAATGTTCATCTTACTGCCTATTCTGATGCTGATTGGGCTGGCTGTCCATTTGATCGCCGATCTACTAGTGGCTATTGCATATTTCTGGGATCCAATATTATTAGCTGGAGTGCTAAGAAGCAACCCACGGTTGCTCGTTCATCAACTGAAGCCGAATACAGATCGTTAGCGCACACAGCTGCTGAAATCACATGGATTTGCAAAGTGTTCAAAGATCTCGGCCTTCATCTTCCTCAAGTCCCTTCTCTCTGGTGTGACAATCTGTCAACCATATCCCTTGCATCCAATCCAGTCTTTCATGCTCGAACCAAGCATATTGAACTTGATTACCATTATATCCGAGAGTTGGTCCTTGCTAATCTTCTCAAAGTCCAGTATGTGTGTTCTCAAGATCAGTTAGCTGATATTCATACCAAATCTCTGTCTAAATCTAGATTTCTGTATTTGCAATCCAAGCTTGCTCTTGGACCTTTCGATGCCTCCAAGTTCAGCTTGAGGGGTGTAAAGAGTCAAGTAAAATTAGTTAGATGTTTGTTAAAATGTTTGTTATGTAAATAGATAGATTAGACAAGGATATAATTGTAATTTCAAGAGCAGTGTACTGTCTATATATACACTGCTGCATCACTGTAACATTATTACATTGAATCAACATATGAGAGATATTTAGAAATTGTGGATCTTGGTTTTCTACATTTTAAGCCCCATATTTCACATCCAGACTCCGCTAGTATTTTTTTAAATTTTTTTTCTTTTTCTATCTTAAAAATTCTTTAAAAAATAGTTTGAAATTCAATAAAATGGTCAGATTCTAAAGTATTTATAACATTTTTCTTAATGCTTATAAAAAAATATCTCTAATGAAAAGACGAACGTTCACATTTTTCAAAAAAATTGTGAGCTAATAATTACTCTGTTTATTCTTCCGGTTTTGTGTATTGCTATCATAAACCCCGTTTTCAAAACATTTCACCGCACCGTAAGCTTCTTAGGAGCTGTTTTTAGAGTATTATTTTAAGCCATTCGACTTTGAAGCAGAAAGTTGTCCATATTGTAATAGTTGTTGAGCCTTAATTAGTTAATTAGGAGATAATTTGATTAATCAAACTAGCCAGGCATATTAAGCCAAGGGGTGTGCTATCCACACACACCCCATTTTACTTCTTACACACCCTTGTTAATTTCTATTTGTTGATTTTCTTCGATTCATCTGATCCGACGGCCGGAAATTAGAAGGGTGTGTGAAAAGGAAAATGAAATGTGTGAATATTGTTAAGAGTACATCGTCACATAGCAGGGATGTGTGAATACTGTTAAGCTTGTGATGTGTGGTGATTAGTTATTTGTATTATGCTGAGCTAGCACATATATTTGGGATAGGATATTTATGTATAAATACCTTATGTATGGTTTTGTGAAAAGAATGAATAACCACAATTATATTTTTCTCTCTCTCTCTCTTTACAATTCTCTCCTTCTATCTCTAACAGTTTTTCCCTTTCTGGATTCTAAGTTTCAACATGGTATCATCACCATTGTCTAACCGACTCCGATTCGGCGCTTCCTTATCTTCTTGAAACTTCCTAGCGTTTCTTGAATTTTCTTACCTCCCAAACAGATCGTTGCTTCTCTGACTTCTTCCTTTCTTCTCTCAATCCAACAAATCTTGATATGACGATTGCTACGAATTCCTCCAATTCTACTTCTCAACCTTCTGCAAACCCTAATTCCCCAGCGAATCTCCCTCACAGTGACATCTTCAACCCTTCGTTCATGTCGATTGGATCGATTTCCATTGCAAATGTCGCTGGAATAGTTCCGACGAAGCTCAATTGTCAAAACTATATCACTTGGCTGAGTCTCTTCATCCTTGTCCTAAAGCGTTTCAAGCTTCTTGGACTCATCAATGGCGAGGACCTATGTCCTCCTAAATTTGTTCAAAATTCCTCTGACGAGTGTGTGCTTAATGATTCTTTTAAGGCGTGTGCTTAATGATTCTTTTGAGGCCTAGTGTGAGCGCGATCAGATTCTGACCATTTGGATCAACTCTACACTTTCTGAAGATCTTCTTCCTTTGACCATTGGCATGGAAGACTGTTGCTCTCTTTGGCAATCCCTTGAGCGGCGTTTCTCTGGTGTTTCCCGCACACATGTTCACAGTCTTCGATCGAAGATCCAAACGATTTAGAAAGGTGATTCTTCCATGACTGACTTTCTGAATTCAATTAAAGATATCTTTGATAAACTTGCGGTTGCTGGCGAACCACTGTCTAAATCCGATCTCGTGGTGTACATCTTATCTGGACTTCCTGATGAATACGAATCTTTTAATGACTCTATTGAGACTCGCAATGAATCTGTAACTGTTGATGAACTTCATGGTCTCTTATTGAGAAGAAATCTCGCTCCAAAAACATAAAACCAGAGCCTCTTCCTCATCCACTGCACCATTTCATGTTTATGCTGCTCAATCCGCCAATTCTGGAGGCATCTAGAACAGAGGCAATTGGAACAACAACAATTTTTGAAATTGAAATCAAAATCGGTCTAATCAAAATCGTAATTTTGGGGGCAACAAACCTAACAACTGGAACAACAACAATTCTAGTGGGATTCGTGGTGTTGGTCATTCTCACCAAAACTATGGTCAATCTTTATTCTTTGGTCGATCTGTGCAATGCCAGCTATGTCTTCAATATGGTCACTAGGCTCCCACATGCAATCGTCTATCTCAATTTGAATCCACCTCAGCCAACACTTTCACTCAAGCTCCAACAACAATGTTTGCCATGACTTCTTCTGCACCTCCTAGCTATTGGCTCACTGACAGTGGTGCATCTCATCATGTCACACCTGATCCCTTCACACTCAACTCTACCATTTCTTATTCTGGAAATCATCAACTCTTTATTGGTGATGGAAAAGGTATGTGCATTTCTCATACATGTTCTGC
Source organism: Malus sylvestris (assembly GCF_916048215.2). Lineage (NCBI taxonomy): Eukaryota > Viridiplantae > Streptophyta > Magnoliopsida > Rosales > Rosaceae > Malus > Malus sylvestris. Next base: position 41,098,236 of record NC_062269.1, on the reverse strand, counting down.
CCTCATTCGCACAAAAAATGCTTCTTTTCAATTGAATGATGTTCTTTTAGTTCCTCAGGCATCATATAACTTGTTATCTATTTACAAGTTTGTTTATGACAATTGGTGTTCCCTGACATTTGATCCTTTTGGGTTATATGTCAAGGACCTAAGAACTGCAAAGATGCTTTTTTAAGGCCCCAATGAAGGAGGCTTGTACCCCTTATATTGGAATGCTTCCAATGGTGTTTCTGGAATTGCAATCTTTCCAACTGCACTAATGATGCTAAGGCTAACATCCATATCTAGCATTAAAGACTTGGACACCCTTCTAGGGGAGTTTTACCTTCTGTTGTGCATAAGAATAATCTCCCTATAATTGGTTTTGTTAATAATTTGTCAGTGTGAACTGCATGTCACTTGGGGAAAGCTTTTAGGCTCCCATTTTCATCATTACCTTGTACTTCCACACGACCACTTCAGCTTTTCCACACTAATGTACGGGGTACCTCTCCCACATCTTCATGACTGGTTACAGATTTTATCTAATAATGGTGGATGATTTTACTAAATATAGTTGGCTTTATCCTCTATATTTCAAGTCTGATGTCTTCTCTACTCTCAAGACTTTTTTTTTAAAGATTCAAACTCTTCTTGACTTGAAAGTTCAAAGTATAAGATTAGATTTAGGGGGTGAATTCTTGAATAAGTCACTCCAAGGTTTTCTTAATGATCAAGGCATCACCCATCAGTTGAGTTGCCCCTCACACTCCTGAGCAAAATGGGTGTGCAAAGAGAAAGCATCAACATATTGTGAAAATGGGCAAAACACTGTTATCTTAGAGTGGTTTACCTACAAATTTTTGGGTTGAAGCTTTTCAAACTGCTATCTATCTCATTAATCGGTTGCCTTCCCAATCTTTTGTGATCAGTCTTTGGGAACTCATGTTTCATGCTTCTCCTAAGTATTACACATTGAAGACTTTTGGATGTGCTTGCTACCCAGGGTTACAACCTTTTTTGAGTGACAAATTGGACTCAGAGTAAACAATGTGTTTTTCTGGGGTACAACTTGAATCACAATGGCTATAAGTGCTTGGATCCTATAGACTATACATCTCGAGACATGTGGTGTTTGATGAGTCTTTATTTCCTTATAAGCATCTTTCTTTTTTGGTTTCATCTCAGTCATCATGTTCACAGCAGCAATCTAATCCTTTTATGTCTCTTTCTCTTCCATTGCCAGTGTCACATTCTGAGAAACAAACAAAAACTGCAGTTTCTAATTCTGAGCAACAAGATACATTTTCTCATGTTCTATATTTGATTTACTCTCCAGCTACATCTTCTAGCACATGAGCATCTCCTACTACCTTACCTAGATCACATTCATCTCAGTCATCATCATTCCATCCTCCACCTCTTGTCAATAATCACCCTATGATTACAAGAGCAAAGGTAGGTATTCATAAACCCAAGGTGTTCACTGCTACTAAACACCAACTCTCATCTGTGGTTGATTCTCTTACCAAGTTACCCACTACTCCATCGACTTTTCTCCAAGCCTTTAAGCACTCTCACTGTATGGAAGCTATGCAATATAAGTTTCAAGCATTGCAATCCACTAGAACTTGGGAATTGGTTCCTAATAATCCAACTTACAATCTTGTAGGCTGCAAATGGGTTTTCAAAGTTAAGCACAAACCAGATGGTACCATTGAAAGGTACAAGACAAGACTTGTTGTCAAAGGTTTTCATCAACGGGAAGGTTTGGACTTCTCGGACACCTTTAGTCCAGTTGCAAAGCCTATTACTATCAGGATTTTACTCTCCATTGCAGTTAACTATGATTGGTTTATACATCAACTGGATGTAAGTAATGTCTTCCTTCATGGTCATTTAAAGGAAAATGTATATATGATTCAGCCCCCGGGTTTTGTAGATCCTTCCAAACCTCATCATGTCTGCAAGCTTAGGAAATCACTTTATGGCCTTAAACAGGCTCATTGAGCTTGGTATAAGGCTTTCTACAATGCTATTCTTATTCTTTATATGGGATTAAGTTCATCATATTCTAATACCAATCTTTTCATTAAAATGGATACTTCAATTACTTTTATATTGGTCTATGTTGATGATATAATCATCACTGGAAGTTCAACTATTGAGTGTCAATCTATCATATCCAAACTGCAAGCTTTGTTTCCTATGAAGGATCTAGGAGATATTCACTATTTTTTAGGCATTGAGGTTTAAAGATCAGCAAAGGGCTTGCTTATTCATCAATCTAAGTATGCATTACACTTTCTCAAAAAGACAGATATGCTTGGAGCTAAACCTTGTGCAACATCTATGTCTACTTCCAAACTGGATCACTCAGGCACACTATTATATGATCTCACTCATTATAGGTCCACAGTTGGTGCTTTACAATATCTAACTTGGACCAGGCCTAATTTAGCCTTTGTTGTCAATCAAGTTTGCCAATATATGCATTCTCCAATAACCATTCATCTACAGGCAGTCAAGAGCATCCTGAGATATCTCAAGGGCATTGTTGATTCAGGACTTTGGTTCACTACAGGCACTCAATGTCTCACTACTTGGTCCGATGCAGACTGGGCAGGTTACCCTATGGATAGAAGATCCACCGGTGGCTATTGTGTGTTATTAGGTCCTAATATAATATCTTGGAGTCAGTGTTCTAAAACGCGGTCAAGGCGGTCGTCTAGGTGCTGGGCGAACAACGTAGCATGCATCGAACAACTCAAGAAGGGTTATATCAAAGGAGACAACACCAAGCACATTGCGCTGAAGTTCTTCATTTCACATTAACAACAAAAGCATCAGAAAATTGAAGTCACGCAAATCCGCTCACAAGACAATTTGGCCGACCTTTTCACCAAATCATTGTCGAATACAACGTTTCAGAAACTTGTTCATGAGATTGGTATGTGTAAACTTTCTGAGTTGTAACATTGCTATTTCTCTTTGGATTTGTGTCAAACTCAGGGGGAGTATCCTGAAGAATACTTGCTTGATCTTAATATATTCTTTTTCCCTATGATTAGGAGCATTTTTTCCACTAGGTTTTTGCTACCTAACTAGGTTTTAACAAGACACCTACCTTGGGCTAGTCATATCCTTGATGACATCCCGTAAACCTGTCTTTTGACTTTGCATTTCTTACGCATTTTTCCTTAGACTCTGGATTTTGTCCCTACTAGAGTTTTTGCCATAGCCTTAGGGTTTTTTTAGTGAGACTTACTTACTTATGCAGGTTCCTACCTTATTGAGAATAAGCTTTGTTCTTTAGAATTAGTGCCGACGAGTCGACTTCCTCAACTTCTGCATATGTTGGATCTACCTTGAGTATTTACACACTCAAGGAGGAGTGTTGTAAACTTTCCTAGTTTAAGTGTGATTGTGTAAATCCTAGATTAGTTTGATTCTAGTTATCATTTTCTATTACAACTTGTATTCCTTGGGGATGAAGGAATTTCTTCTCTCCTTTACTACTATAAATAAAGGCACTATGTAGGAAGGATAACACACACATTCCCCTACAATTCTACAAACACATCTCTCTCAATCTCTCTTCTCCTTGCCACCGGCCCTCTTACCCTTGTCAGATAAAATAAACTACAACATATTAGACCTATTTTCTTTTCTTTTTTCTTTTTTTTGGGGGTAAATTACATAGAAACCCCTCAAGTTTGAGGTCTATTACAACCCTATACAACATCTTTAAAACATTTCACTTTCATACCTCACGTACTATTGTATTTCAAAATAATACCTCCGTTAGATTTTCCATCCAATGGTCTGTTAAATGCTGACGTGGCTGCCACGTGGCAAAAAAAATTTATACATTAACAATATTATAATATTAACCCTATTTAACAAAAAAAAACAGAAAAACCCGAACCCAGATCCCCTTCCCCACAACCCCATATCCCACCCCCACCCCCTTACCCATCTCTTCCTTCCAGTCCATCCGTCCTCACCCCCTTACCCATCTCTTCCTTCCAGTCCATCCGTCCCCACCCCCTTACCCATCTTTCCCACTCTTCTTCTTCCTCCACACCAACCCCAACACACTCCCTGACACCCTTTTTTCAGTTCCCTCCTTCCCACTCCCTTTCTAGGGTTTGAACTTCGAATTCCACATCTCTCCCACCTCTTCCCCCGCCACCTCCGCCTCCCGCCTCCACGCGTCTCCTTCCCCGAAAACCCATATCCCCCTCCACCCCTCCCACCTCAAAGCCCCCACCTTTAATCACATATCTGCTTTTTTTTTTCACTAGTTTTCTTAGAAACCCCTGCAACCTATTACCTGCAAAACCACAACCCACAACCCAAATACCTGCAACCGTCGCCCAGGGGGGTCGCGGGAGCTTATCGTCGATGGGAAGGGTAGAGGAAGGTAGATGGGTTGTGGCCCGGGGGGATGGGTCACGACAGGTGGGTCATTGTGGGGTGGGGGGGTGGGGAAGGCAAGTGGGTCATCGGGGGGGGGGAGGGAGGGAACGGACGGGTTTGGTTTCTTCTTCTTCTGGGGGAAGGGATTTTATAAACAGGAGTTACAGATAGGTGAGGAGGAAGGAAGGGGATCTGGGTTCGGGTTTTTTTGTTTTTTTTTTTAATAGGGTTAATATTATAGTATTGTTAATGTATAAAAAATATTTTTTTTGCCACATGGCAGCCACATCAGTACAAATGTGGCAGCCACGTCAGCATTTAACAAACCATTGGATGGAAAATCTAACGGATGTGTTATTTTGAAATAAAATAGTACGTGAGGTATGAAAATGAAATATTTTAAAGATGTTGTATAAGGTTGTAATAGACCTCAAACCTGAGGAGTTTCTATGTAATTTACCCCTTTTTTTTTTTAAATTCCTCTGCACTGTAAGGTTGTTAGATGATGTCCGACATTTTGGAGATTTTAAGCCCCCAGATTTCACTTCCAGGCTCCGCTAGTACTTTTCTTAAATTTTTCTATTTCTAGCTTAAAAAATCATTAAAAATAGTTAGAAACTCAAAATGGTCAAACGGCTTCTAAAGTACTTATAACATTTTCCTTGATGCTTATAAAAAATATCTCTGGTGAAAAGACCAACATTCACATTTTTCACAAAAATTGTGAGCTAATAGTTACTCTTATTTTTGGTTTTATGGATTGCTTAGAAAACCATCATAAACCCCGTTTTCAAAACATTTCACCGCACTGTAAGCTTCTTAGGAGCTGGTTTTAGGGTATTATTTAAGCCAATTCGACTTTGAAGTAGAAAGTTGTCCAGATCGTAATAGTTGTTGAGCCTTAATTATTAATCAAACTAGGCAGGCATATATCAAGCCAAAACACAAGCTGGTTAGCAGCATCTTGACGGAGAAAGGTAGCTAGGCATGCCTTGTCCATCCATGAGCAAAATTTTGGCCCAAAAAAAAAAAAAGAATGATGAGCCAAATCCAACATCAAAACAGCCCAATAAGACTGGCCCAAGCAATGAGTTTCCGGTTTTGCCCTTGAAGGCAAGTCTTTGCCCGTTTAATCAACTCTCTCTTTCTCGATCTCTTTGTATAACCTCTATTATCGTTTATATTTTCATTTCAATTCCAATTCCACTATTTTTGCAATCGAATCAATCTCCACCCAATCTCTGTTTTCGTACCGTGTGACAGCTTGAGCCTTGAGTCGCCTAAGCAAATAACACAAAGAAGCTTCCTCCATAGCAGAAGAGAAGTGAGCAGCCATGGGCAAACTGGCCAAGTTGAATTCCAAGTCCAACAAAAGGAAAACTTCCAAGAGTATGCTCTCTTTTATTTTTGCCTTTATTATTAAAGTCATTTTCATTAAATAAAGTTATTATGTTGTTTTTGGTTAAAAAAAAGTTTGGAGAATCTCTTTTCATTAAAACTTTTTTTTTATTGGGTGCATTTTTGCTCACCCACATTAACTTGGGTGTATGCTCACCACACATCTCCAAGCTTGCCAAGTGTCCCCTTGCTTTAACCCTGGTTAATTGTGATTTAATTACTCTTTATTAATTTAATAAAGAAATAAAAATAAACTAAAAATAGACAAATAAAAGTCTGCAACTCACCTCCCGAAGCGTTTATTCAGTTTCAAAGAAATTGTCCTCCTCCACTGAATCATCCATGACGTTTCGAATCATAGAAATTATCTCCTAATTGTAATTTTATTTATGTATAATATTCTACTGGAAATTGCTCGAGCATTTGAAGCAGCAAGGACGACCCTTTATTCCTCTCACTTGTTATCTGCTTCCTCCCACCTCTCACCACCCCACGCCAACCACCCACAATTTGGAATAGTCTTCTGGGTACAAATTTTCTTCACTTATCTGTGTATCTTTGCTTCGGGTGAATGGAGGCAACCTGTGCTCCTTTCTCATGATGTCGATGGACTTCACCCCGTCAAATCAATTCACCCATTCCCCTTTAAATTTGTATTAGAATTTGAGATTTTAGATTTGGGATATTCGCCCAAATGACAGAAAGGAGGAAAAGTGACATAGGAGAGAGATGGGAGGAGGGAGGAAGAGGGGAGATGGACGGTTGAGATACAAATATTTATTAAAAAGTTTAAAGATAAATGTTAAGATGATTATTAATGTATTATTATAGTAAAATATTAATAACAAATGAAAATGTTAACTAAGATTAAAGCAAGGGGACACTTGGCAAGCTTGGAGATGTGTGGTGAGCGTACACCCAAGTTAATGTGGGTGGGTAAAAATGCACCCTTTTTTATTATACACTTACCACAAATTTGTATCATCACTCTAACAGATGTATGGCCCACCAACACATATGAGTCTCATCTCTAAAAATATGATATGAGACTTACATATGTTGGAGGCCCTATCTTTATTAGAAAGGTAGTACAATTGTAATATAAAAAAATATGATAAGTATATCATTACTCTTTTATTGCACGTCCTTAATTCATTTTTTAGTTTTTGTTTATCCATAAAATCACCATCATTTCCGTCTTTTTATTATTTTTATGGAATGTAACCAACCAAGAAATGGACATGGACAGCGAAGGAGATATTATTAAATTGGAATTGGTCAATATCGTACCACAAGCACAAAAACAAATGGTCAATATCGTACCACAAGCACAAAAATAAAATTATCATCAGAGGCAATAATGGACTTAAAGTCAAGGCGTTCCCTATATATTCTTTGTAGTTTTCCCAATTCAAAATTCTAGACTGGGGTAGATGGATGTGGGTTTGATCAGCTGGTGAGGGCAATATATGCCATCCTTTTATGCTCGAGTTTGAATCGTCTTCTCCTGACTTAGAATAGGATATAGGAATACAACCCAATTGGCTTGATGATTAGCGAAGCAGTTGCATCGTGCTAGTTGGTGGTCTATTAAACCAAGAACTGAAGACAAGTTGGTTACTATAACAATATAATGAAACACTACACTTAACTTGAACAACAGAAATGGATTCCTCAAGATTGCTAATTCTCTTCATTGTTCCCGTTCTCTTGGACCTTCTTGCACCCGCCGGAGCCCAAGTCAACGACGGTACATGCACTTATACAGCTGACTTCTGCTGGAGATGTTCCAACATCGGCACCTACGAAGACGGTGGCACCTACCAAAAAAACCTCGACACCCTCCTCTCCTCTTTCTCTTCCAACGATCAAACTAATTCCGGCTTTTACAATTCATCAATGGGGCAAGACCCCGACAAAGTGAACGCAATTGCATTGTGCAGAGGAGATGTGTCCCTCAACAACTGTCACTGTTCGTCGCAGGAATCTCCTGGTGGACGAGCACACAGCTCCCCTGGGAGAATGGCGTCGGTTGAGGGTATCTGTCGTACTTCTGCTTTCTTCTCGGGCTCGCTCGGGCAAGCCTTTGTCGGGCAGATCTTGGTCGGGCAAGACACACTTCGGGTAAGGCTCGTCGGGCAGTTCTGAAAGAGAAGGATAGAGTTAATTTGAAAGGGTGCCTTTGTGGGGCCTTAGGTGTAGGCCTTAAGGCTCACAATCAAGATTAACTTTGTCGTGCTCAGGCGTGCCACTGCCATCTTCAGTATGGCAGATGTTGAATGGGTGTTAAGCTTTGATTGAATATGTATACGCCCGAGAAACCAAGTTAGATATAACAGGTGCCTTTGTGGGGCCTTAGATATAGGCCTTGAGGCTTCCTGTCAAACTAAACCAGCGCTTGGATGTATCATATTTGGTCTTTTATGGTTGCCAGAGTCTTATCACTATTATACCTTTGACCATCTGAATCCAAGAGGTAAGACGAACCCAAATGAGTGCCTTTGTAGGGCCTTAGGTATAGGCCTTGAGGCTTCCCATCAGAGTTAATCCTTGTACTCGGACCAACTAGACCGCAACATGAAATGAAGCTAAATAGATGCCTTCGTGGGGCCTTAGGTGTAGGCCTTGAGGCTTTCTATCAGAATTCACTCCATGCTTAAGCCTTTTCTACGAATCAAGATATAATAGCAACAAAACGGAGAAATAGATTGATTACTTGCGCCCCAAGTAACTTCGGACTTCTCGCTTATCAAGGATTGTCGTGGATGGGTTGAGTCCACATAGAGTTCTTTTTTATGCCTTGAGGCCAAGGACTTTTAAACTGATCTTTAAATTACATGCCCGCAGGCTTAAGACTTAGATCTGATTTGAACTCTGACGCGATTCAGATCGGATTCAAGTGCTGAAGACTCATTATGACTTTGCTAGAAATAACTTGTATATAACTGGGAATATATAACATGTTATTGTGCTTTTAAAAGAAAGAAAAGACAAAGACAGAGCAAAGATAGTCGGGTAAGTTTGAACCTTATCGGCCAAGGCTGAACTTCTTACAAAATCTATCTTTGTGGCTCTGTCAGAGGTCTGAAAGCTTTTAGAGGGGTTGACGGGGGAGAAGAGGATACAAAATGAATCGATACAACCATGAACAAGGTAGCAGAGCTATTACAGGGGTTTGGGAAGGTTTATCCCGAATGGGATGAAGGCTTGTGCTGACTACAGCTTCGTTGAAGGCAAATCTGGCTTGAGCAGAGTTTTGGCTTTTGTTTGTTTGTTTGAGTGTCTTTAATTCTGTCTTCTCTTCCTCCTTTTATAGACGACTTCAGCTTGGGTTCCCGTAGCAATAGCGGTGCCCGAATGTGGTTTGGTGATGACTCACTAGCTTTTTTACATGAATGCCACCAATAAAGTACTTTATTGGGCTGTGTAGTGACTGAATAGCCTACCCCCTGTGGTCTTTGAGCAGGTAAGCAGGTGGCCTTTGTAACTTGTGCCCAGCCGAAAGCCTCTTTCCTGCCTCCTAAGTTTTCCTCTGGGCCTTGGGTTTGGGCCGACTTTCTCTCTGGCCCAAAGTTCAGATTTTATCCCAAACAGTCACATTTGTTCGAATCAAGATGAAGCAATCGTATGGGCGGAGCGTTGCATGGTCCGATACTCGAGCAAATTAATATTTGGTATTCAGGAGGATGAGCCTATTAAGTATGTGCCTAGCCTGACTGACGCAATTGATCCCCAGAAATTCGATTTGGTGCTCAATCTCTTTTTGGATACTTTGACTGAGAAAGCTGCGTCGGGGGATTCTCTTAAAAAATATGCAGCGGGACATACGATTATGCAGGAAAGTACGACAAACCAAACAATATATGCACTTGTGCAGTGCACCCCAGATTTGGATAAGCAAAATTGCAGTGATTGCCTTAAAGGGGCTATCTCAAAAATACCAGATTGTTGTGGTGGAAAGCAAGGAGGCAGAGTTCTTAAGCCGAGTTGTAATTTGAGATTCGAGGCAACTCTTTTCTATGAGCCTACCGCGGATTCTCTAGTGACTCTCCCATCTGTAAAAGGTATGGTTAAACTTATATTCCCGATCAGTTACAAATATGTACATATACTTGAGTCAAAATAAACAAACAAGAGGGAGCCTTCACAAAGGTTGCTTAGGAGAAGTCTCAGCAGTCGGTAGAGCCTCAGAAAGAGAAGGCACCGGAGGGGGATCATTCGGAGCCTCAGTACTGGACAGAACCCTAGAAGGAGGAGGCATCAGAGGTTGATCATTTGGAGCTTCATTACGCGGTACAGTCCCAGAAGACGAAGGCAATAAATGCCTTTGGAACAAACCCACAAATCTCTGATGATCAAGTAAAACCTGACCATCAGATTCCTTCATCTGGTCAAGCTTCCTCTTCATGTTTGTAGCATAGTCATGTGCGAGCCGATGCAACTGTTTATTCTCATGCTTGAGCCCTCTAATCTCCTGTTTGAGACTCATCACTTCAGCCGCCAATGATTCAACTTGGTGGGTTCGACCAAATAGGCGTTGGGCCATATTAGACACAGAACCTGCACATTGAACACTGAGAGCCAGAGAATCCTTAACAGCCAACTCATCAGACCGTTTGGAAAGTAGTCTGTTATCTTTGGGAGTGAGAAGGTTCCTGGCCACTACCGCAGCGGTCATATCATTCTTCATCACGGAATCCCCAACGGTAAGAGGACCAGTAGGGGAGACGAAGGATGGGCGCCATATGTTGTCTGGAGAAGGCGGGGCTGCCTCTTCAACAAGGTTCAAGTCAAAACGACGGTCGGAGGGGCCAAACATTTTCAAAGATGTTGAAGAAAGAAGAGGTCGGACAAATCAAGATCTTAGAAGTGCAAGAATGGAGCTTCTACTGGTGGATATTCAAGTGTGCTTTGGAACTTAATGTCACCCCCTATAAAAATCTGCACTCGACGAAATCGAAGAGGCGCCTGCTCAGAAATCAAAGAGACGTTTGCTTTCTCAAAAGTTGGGCTGCTCAGAGACCACGAGGGTCGATCTCAGAAATCGAAGAGGCGTTGGCTTTCTCAAAAGCTGGGCTGCTCAAAGACCACGAAGGCCGATCTTAGAAATCGAAGAGGCTTACTTTCTCAAACGCTGGGCTGCTCAGAGACCACGAGGGCCGATCTCAGAAATCGAAGAGGCACCTACTTTTCCAGCCTTGTCAGCACCTGTCACACGCACACTCAGCTTTGCGGAAATTATGGGCATTCTGTCGAAGATTTCTGGAGAAGTAGAAAGTACATGAATCGTACTGTTCAATCACCCACTTCCCACACGCAACAATAGCTCATGGGTACCACAGATAACTTTGCCAAAGTTCTCTGACAAAGTTGAGACACGTGAAGCTTGCAGTTCCCACTACATCGCTCTGACCAAGAAGGATAAAAGAATAGCAAAGAAACAACACCAACAAAGTTTAGACACATAAATTTTGAAGGTCTAGCTACCATATTATTACCCACAAGGGTAAAGGAACAGTACCACTGCTGGATAATTGGAAAGTCCCTGTGTGTCAACCTTTGTGCTTCGTGGCAAGGTAGACTAGCAAACATGCCCAACCTTTACTCACATTCGAGAAAACACTCCCAACAAGATTTCTTGCTCCAAAATCGAAGAGGCACCGCCCTCCGAATCTCGAGAGCCAGACTCCCAACATGATTACTTTCTCAAAAATCGAAGAGAGGGTAAATGAACAGTACCACTGCTGGATAATTGGAAAGTCCCTGTGTGTCAACCTCTGTGCTTCGTGGCAAGGTAGACTAGCAAACATGCCCAACCTTTACTCACATTCGAGAAAACACTCACAACAAGATTGCTTGCTCCAAAATCGAAAAGGCACCGCCCTCCGAATGTCGAGAGTCAGACTCCCAACATGATTACTTTCTCAAAAATCGAAGAGACACCGCTCTCTGAACTCGAGAGCCAGACCCCCAGCAGGATTGCTTTCTCAAAAATCGAAGAGGCATCGTTATCCGAATCTCGAGAGTCAGATCCCCGACAGGATTGCTTGTTCGAAAACCGAAGAGGCACCACTTTCCCAACTTCAAGAGCTGGATCTCCTTGGATAAAGCTTGTCTATAATCTTCACACGCAACATCAGCTTTCCAGATACCACAGACCACTTTTTCAAAGTGCTCTGACAGAGTTAAAACATGTGAAGCGGGCAGCTCCTACTACCGTGCTATGACCAAGCAGGGTAAAGGAATAGCATTATTACTTGATGTTAGGGAGACTCCTATATATGTCGACCTCCATCCCCAACGGACAGGCAGACTGCAAAAATGCTCAACCCTTCCTCTTATCTGAGAGGGCACTCCCAACGAAGCCTTTTGAAATATTCAGCTTTCTTTCCCCCCGATAATACCTCTGTAAACAAGCTATACTAGAGCAAGAATATCTCATATCATCAGGGTTAAAAGCAAGAGTATCACATATCATGCTTTTTCCCTGTCTTTTCCTTTGGCCTTGTTCTTACCTGCAAGACAAGGAGAAAGAGAGCAATCAGTCAGCACTTGGAATCAAACTTCTAGCCAGGAAGTGACTGCCTGGAACCCCTTACCTAATTACTTACCTGGCATTGCTCTCGAGTACTCATCTTCAACATCTTATGCTTAGAGGAAAGATACCACATCTGCCTGAGGAACATATAGGGCAAGTGAGAAGGATACAAGGAAGCATGTGGAGACAAACGTAACAGCACACGTGCCGATACATCCGCTACTCTTTCAAAAGCAAAAGTATCCCATATCAGCAGGGTCGAGCGTACTCTAGATTTGATGGACTTGTTTTGACCCTCAAATTCTTCAGTCGGCCTTATACTCTGGAGGAAACCAGAAAACCCTCCAGCCCAGTTCAAGAATAAGCTTGTGGAAAGTTACTTCTTCAAAAGCAAAAGTATCCCATATCATCTCTTCTCATTTTTCTTCTCTTTATCCTTCATGCTGTCTGCAAGATAGGGAGAATGTGAACAATCAGCCGGAGCTCTGATTGCTTACCTTGTCTGTCACCTCTTTCAGCAGATCCCCTAGCTCGGCGACTTGGGGGACTCCTACTACATGGTTTGTATCGCACTTGACCAAGCCTGAAACTACAAGTAAGCTTCAAGTGAAATTGATACATTACCTTGTGCATCTCCACCAGTTACAGATACCACCCCTGGATGGAGGAAGAGTACTTCCAGAGAAGATGCCACATCTACCTATGAGACAGATAAGGCAAGTCAAGACGATACCACACTCCGGTACTTAGAAGTTTCGTGGTTACGAGATCATTCTCCCACAATATTTCCTAATATCATTTGTACTAAATCATTCACTTGTACTCACTAAAGGAGAGCTTGAACCTATGTACTTGTGTAAACCCTTCACAATTAATGATAACTCCTTTATTCCGTGGACGTAACCAATCTGGGTGAACCACGTACATCTTGTGTTTGCTTTCCTATCTCTATCCATTTATATACTTATCCACACTAATGACCGGAGCAATCTAGCGAAGATCACAAAAAGTGACCGTTTTCGCTACCTAGGATCTATCTTGCAAGAGAACGGAGAATTAGATGGAGATCTCAACAGAAGAATACAAGCTGGATGGATGAAGTGTAAGAGTGCATCCGGCGTGTTGTGTAACCGTCGTAGGCCACTGAAGCTCAAGGGAAAATTTTATAGGACGGCAATAAGGCCAGCGATGTTGTATGGCACAGAATGTTGGGCGGTGAAGCATCAACACATACACAAAATGGGTGTAGCGGAGATGAGGATGCTTCGTGGGATGTATGGGCACACGAGAAAGGATAAGATTGGGAATGAGGATATCCGAGGTAAAGTAGGAGGAGCCAAAATTGAAGGAAATATGAGAGAAAATCGGTTCCGGTGGTTTGGACATGTGCAAAGAAGGCCTACTGACGCTCCGGTTCGAAAATGTGACTACAGGACAGAGGTTCAGGGCCGAAGGGGTAGAGGAAGACCTAGGAAAACTTCGGAAGAGACCCTAAGAAAATACTTGAGTACTTGGATCTAACGGAGGACATGACACAAAACCGAGCGCAATGGCGTTCTAGGATTCATATAGCTGACCCCACTTAGTGGAAAAAGGTTTTGTTGTTGTTGTTGTTGTTTCTATATGTGACACTCAATAAAATGAACGCACCCATCTGATGCTAAGCAGGAAAGAAGAGTACCATATCAAAAGCAGTCATCATCATCATCGCCGTTGTTGGGGTTGTTTTTGTCGCTATGATTCTTATCGGAATATTGATTTCCTTAAGAGTGAGGAGACGATGGAAAAAACAAAAACTTGAAAGTAAGTTCAACTGTGATAATTGTCACATAGTCTCATATATTATGCATTTATCTCAGTAGCGTTTTAGGACATGTATGTTACGATTAAGCTGTCACTTTTCAGATGATAATTCGGAAGACATTAGTCTGGTGGAGTCGTTGCAATATGACTTTGAAACTATAAAATCAGCAACTGATGACTTCTCTGATGCAAATAAGCTTGGACAAGGTGGATTCGGAGCTGTCTACAAGGTAACAAAACACTGACACAAGAAAAACGATTTACTGAAAAATTGTTTTACTCTACTAACTTTTTATTTTTTCCTTATAAACTTCAGGGTAGGCTACCAAATGGAAGATATATAGCCGTGAAAAGACTCTCTAAGAATTCTAAGCAAGGTGATCGTGAATTTAAAACTGAAGTCACGTTAGTTGCTCAACTTCAACACCGGAATCTGGTAAGGCTGCTAGGTTTTTGCTTGAAAGCAGGGGAAAGAATCCTCATTTACGAATACGTGCCTAACACAAGTCTTAATCACTTCATTTTTGGTACGTTTGCTCTACCTTTTGGCATAATTCATAACATTTCCTCTCAATTTTATATTACTGAAAATTGTATCAACAAAAGAAAAACTTATGAATCATATTTCAATCTATTGCGCTTGTATTTAGATCCAGTCAATCGTGGACATTTTGAAAGTTCTAGGATGGATACTAATTTAATCTAGTAATATAAATAAACTTCAACTTAACACTAATTCAATTTATGGTTTAAATCAATTAGATGTGCAAATATAATCCTACACAAATATTCAGCACAAATATAAAGAGTACGCACATGATGTAGGATTTTACGAGGCAAAACCCACCACTGGGAAAATCCTCGGGCTACCAAGCCAGGAAGTACTAAGAAAGAAAGAATACATAAAGACTTACAAAACTCATCAACTAGACACTCATACCAGTTGGCAGCTTTGTCTCCGCGCTTTGCTACTCGATCTTTCTTCAGTTTTCGAGTTAAAGTGGCACAACCCTAACGCAGTCGTCAATCACTTTTCCCTCGAACTTTGCAGGATGCTAACTCGATCATGCAGAATGTTTATATGATGAAGTGTTTGGTTGAAAAATCAATCAATTACGAAAATCACAAGACACATTTTCATAATTGACATTCAATAAAAAACCAAATGAAAATCAGCATGAAAATAATATTTTCCCTTTAAAAACACATGCTATTGAAACCACAAGATGGCAGCCACTGAAAAATTAATTTGAGATTAATGCACTGAAAGTAATGTTATTTTATTTAAAAGCACAAAGCTGCTGCCAATCTATCTTCCAAGAAAATCATGCATATGCGACTTTTTTTCCAAACAGTTCCTGACCTCCCTTGAAATACATAAATATGCGACATAGCTTTTCAAACCCCCTGACCTCTCATATATATCAACCAAAGCACGACACCCCTTTCCAATTGATACGGACTACACTATCTGATAAAGATAACAATCCATGTAGTTAGATGACTCTCACCAAACACACAATCAGATAAGTTTGAAAACATGATTTTATAATTAATATAGATGGGATAAGTCATTCTAAAAAGATAAAACACACAAGAATAAAAATCCTAACCCAAGTACAATAATATATGGATATAGATGAATGTAGTTGGATGCATGCATGCAAACGTACCTGAATGAGTATCACGTTTTGGTAACATCTTCGCATTGAAAGTGTGAGATACCTCCCTAGACTAAAACTATTACAATTGTAAATATGTAACAAGTCTAAGCTATTACAGACTCAGGCATTTTGTCAGGGATTGCCAATTTTACCCTAACACATTTGAATTGGGAAACACGTTACAAAATCATAGGAGGGATTTCTCGAGGGCTTCTTTACCTTCATGAAGATTCTCGTCTTCGAATCATTCACCGTGATCTTAAACCTAGCAACATTCTGTTAGATGAAGATATGAATCCTAAAATTGCAGACTTTGGCATGGCTCGATTGTTTACGATGGATCAAACTCAAGGAGATACTAAGACAATTGTGGGGACCTAGTAAGTATCAAAAAATTCTAGCTAAATTAGTATCCTAAATTCATGTTTTAATTTGGTAATTATAATCATGCAGTGGATATATGGCTCCAGAGTATGCAATTCATGGACGTTTTTCTGTCAAATCGGATGTTTTTAGTTTCGGTGTGTTGGTTCTTGAGATCTTAAGTGGTAGAAAGATCGCCAGTTTCTGAAGTAGTGAGAATGATGAGGACCTTTTAACCTATGTGAGTAAGAATATAATTTTTAATTTTACACATGATTTAACTCTTAGCATATGAACTTTCTTTCATTCATGTAGTTCTCAACTTTATTATAGGCATGGAGAAACTGGAAGGAGGATACGGTGTCAAATATCATAGATCCTGTGTTAGCGACAGGATTAGGAACCAAAATAATGAGATACATCCACATTGGTTTACTTTGCGTCCAAGAAAATGTGGCTAGCAGACCAACCATGGCTTCAATTGTTTCGATAAGTCATTCTGTCACACTCTCATTACCTTCAAGACCTGCATATTATTTGCATAACAGTGAAAAAGACACCACGGAAGGAACAAAATCATATGAACCTAAAAATTCTGCGGATGTGTGGATAAATGAGGACTCAAACATTACTGAGCCATATCCTCGTTAGTGGGGCTGATTATATGTAGGCTTTCTGGTTTATTTTTAAGCGCAAGTTTGTTATAAGACGGGTAATGTTATGTATTGGCGTGGGTAATCTTTACGAAAATAGGAATGTAAATATTTTGTAAATATTAGAGTCCTTTATTAGGAAAAATATCTCTTTCTGTCTTTTTTTGTTTTCTTGAAGAACAAGGACTGTATGTACTTATAAATCAAATTATGCAATACATGAAAAAACCGTAAATTTCTATTTTATGTGTGCTTGGAACACCATCACGTGGTCTGATCCATGATCCATAGAATCCGTCCAGAGTTAAATGCACAGAAGAACAAATGTTTTGGTCAAATAAGAAAAAGAAAGACACGACCAACTGCCCCTGAAGTTTAAATTTTCACAGATTGCATCGATCATAGAAAGGCATGTTCGATTTCTAACGTAAGAATTTCTTAGGACATGTGAGAAGCGTCCTCGATGGTCTGTTTGCCGGCGAGGGCCTTGATGTTAGGGTTTTTATTCCCCTCTCTTTGGAAAGTACTAGAATATGGTTGGTGGAGCTTAAATTTATTTATTGGGGTCTAAAGTCAAATTATGATTTTGTATGAAATTATTGGCAAAATCATTGTACGAAATTAAGCAAAAATTATGACAAAATCCATTGGTGGTATCAAGATCATCAATTACACACGCTTTGACATTGAAGAAAAGAGACGAAGACACTCAAACAGCAGAAGTTTTCATCTTGCTTGGCATGGTGGATCTCTGTATTTATCGGACGTTGATTAATTGATAAAACTTGTTAAAAGGGCAAGCAGGCTGATAGCGAAGCACATGATGCCAAACTTGATTGCATCATATAATACACTTTGTTGAATCTTTTTCCCCTGCATTTCACTTCATTCTATACAACAAAAACAATCAATTCTCTCATTTCTTTCTCAAATTATATGATTAGCAAAAATACCCGAGCGTTGCTACGGGACTTGAATGCACCAACCTTAACTAGGTTTGGCAATTTCTAACAAGACCCGATAACCTGACACAACACGACACGAAATTAACAGGTGTTCGGGTCGACACAATAACTAATCGGGTCGTTATCGGGTAACCTGATAAGCACCTGTTAAGATAAAGGGTTGGTTCGGGTGTACACGTGGGTAACACGATACACGATAAGCAAAATATTAATTTAACAATTTTATACCCCTAAAAACTATAATAATTATATATATATATATATATATATATATTAAATTAAATATTAAAAATTGGTGAGCATTGGATCGCCTTAAATATACATATCATTCAATTTCTTAAGTGTTATATGTACAAAATAAATAAATTTAAATCTACTTAACATATACACCATTGAACTTGATGGGATACGAATTCTATGAAACTAATTTCAATGATCCAACTGTCAAACTTGTTTGTATATGCTTCGAGATCACATCAGCAAAAAATCGCAAAAAACAAACATTCAAAGATCAAGTAACGAGACAAAACTTTTGATGGTTATCAACGAAAAATCACGATTTAATGGTTATTTTAACTCCGATTTTGATGATTTTTTACAGCTACACTCCTTGACCTTATATGAATACAATGAATGAACTCGATCTTCAATTTAAAATATTTACACTAGTGGATACCACAAAATCTTATGTTATACTTAATGAAAGTATGAATAAACTCTTAAGTATTAGTGAATTTATTGTTTTGATGAGATACGCATTCTACGAAATTAGTTTCAACGATCCAACCGTCAAACATATTTGTATATACTTTGAGATTGCATACGCCAAAAATTACAAAAAAGAAACATTCAGAGGTCAAGTAAAGGGACAAAACTATTTGACGGTTATAAACAAAAAATCATGATTTAACGGTTATTTTAACTCCGATTTTGATGATTTTTTTATAGCTACACTCTTTGACCCTATATGAATACATTGAATGAATTCGATCTTCAATTTAAAATATTTACACTAGTGGATACCACAAAATCTTATGTCATGATGATCGATGAAAATTGAGGATTTTGTAAAAGGAATAACATGCAAGCTTTGAGTTCCATTAGCAAACTTTAAACTTTTGAGAAAGGCTTCACAACCTTGAAAACAAAAACTCTTTCATTTTGCATATCCTTGCACATTTAATATTTTGTAATAGACTTGTAGTGTATGGATGTTTGTTTATTAGACTCTTATTTTCGAGTGTAGATGTAGTACTTAAACGACAAATGTGTTTTAATGGTTTGCGGTGACTGATGATTTTACCCATTTCTCAATATTTTTTGTTTATTTTGCAGGAAAAAGCAAAACCCCAACTAGTAAAATTGTTGACATTGCTGTCCCAATATCTGTATCTGTGCTACTTTTCGTTGTGGGTTACTGCTGCATAACTAGGAGAGCAAGAAAGAAGTACAATCAAGCAGCAGCAGACGCACCAAGCGGTAAACAAATATATCCTTCTGCGATCCTCCTCTTGTTTATTCTTGTTGATTCTCGTTGATTCTCGTTGATTCTCCTTTCATTTATTCCTCGTCTATAAACATTGTGCTTCTATGGTTTGGTTGGTTCTGCAGGTGAGAATGACATTACTACTGTCGAGTAGACTTGGCAGTTTTTGACACGACACGAAAACGACACGAAAATAACGGGTTTCGGGTCAACACGATAACTTATCGGGTCACTATCGGGTGACCCGTTAACGGGTTCTTAACAGGTATACACGCGGGTAACACGTGGGTAACCCATTTCGACCCGTTAAGAAAAAAATTATTTTAATAATTTTAAAGTTTAATTACTAAAAGATTTATTATAAAATACAATAGTCATATTAATATATACAATATATTATATATTAAATATATAGTTTTGTATTATTGTTCTATATAAATTATAAAAAAATAAAGAAAAGTTTTAGTCATTATTTATTTTTATTATGAGAGTTCCTTATTATCATTACTAGGATAAATTTTACATAACATATTCTTGTCCAAAATTAAAATATACTAGTATAGTATTTGTATATGCAAGAACTAAGAATACATACATACAAGTATGAAAAATGTGAAAAAATATATAAACACTCGTGATTTATCATTATTCCTCCACAAATAGATAATTGTTACACTTATATTATCGTTTAGATTCTTAAAATCCTTCAAACCCTCATGAATAATGTTTTTTATTTGAGGGAAAAATTAATAAAATTAATAATAATTATTGTAGAAGTGTAAAAAATGTAAAAATATATATATACAATCACTCATATATAAAAAATGTAAATACTTTAAATTAAAGATCAAATTTATTCATTACATTTTTATAGGGTCGAGGAGTGTATATGTACAAAATCATCAAAATCGGAGCTAAAATAACCGTTAAATTGTGATTTTTCGTTTATAACCGTCGAAAACTTTTGTTCCGTTACGTAATCTCTGAATGTTTGTTTTTTACGATTTTTTACGTTTGCAATCTCGGGATGTGTACAAATAAGTTTGACGGTTGGATCGTTGAAAAAAGTTTCGTAGAATGCATATTGCATCAAAACGGTAGATTAAACAAACACTTAGAGTTAATATTATACTTCTATTAAGTATAAAATAAGTTTTTGTGGTATCCACTAGTGTAAATACTTTAAATTAAAGATCAAATTTATTTATTACATTCTTATAGGGTCGAGGAGTGTATTTGTAAAAAATCATCAAAATCGGAGCTAAAATAACCGTTAAATTGTGATTTTTCATTTATAACCTTTGATAACTTTGGTTCCGTAACGTAATCTCTGAATGTTTTTTTTTTTACGATTTTTTACGTATGCAATCTTGGAATGTGTACAAATAAGTTTGACGGTTGGATCGTTAAAAAAAGTTTCGTAGAATGCATATTGTGTCAAAATAGTAGATTAAACAAACACTTAAAGTTAATATTATACTTCTATTAAGTATAAAAAAAGATTTGTGGTATCCACTAGTGTAAATACTTTAAATTAAAGATCAAATTTATTCATTACATTCTTATATGGTCGAGGAGTGTATCTGTAAAAAATCATTAAAATTGGAGCTAAAATAACCGTTAAATTGTGATTTTTCGTTTATAACCGTCGAAAACTTTTGTTCCGTTACGTAACCTCTGAATGTTTGTTTTTTACGATTTTTTACGTATGCGATCTCGGAATGTGTACAAATAAGTTTGACAGTTGGATCGTTGAAAAAAGTTTCGTAGAATGCATATTGCGTCAAAACAGTAGATTAAACAAACACTTAGAGTTAATATTATACTTCTATCAAGTATAAAATAAGTTTTTGTGGTATCCACTAGTGTCAATACTTTAAATTAAAGATCAAATTTATTCATTACATTCTTATAGGGTCGAGGAGTGTATCTGTAAAAAATCATCAAAATCGGAGCTAAAATAACCGTTAAATTGTGATTTTTCGTTTATAACCGTCGAAAACTTTTGTTCCGTTACGTAATCTCTTAATCTTTATTTTTTATGATTTTTTACGTATGCAATCTTGGAATGTGTACAAATAATTTTGATGGTTGGATCGTTGAAAAAAGTTTCGTAGAATGCATTTTGCGTCAAAACGGTAGATTAAACAAACACTTAGAGTTAATATTATACTTCTATTAAGTATAAAATAAGTTTTTGTGGTATCCACTAGTGTAAATACTTTAAATTAAAGATCAAATTTATTCATTACATTCTTATAGGGTCGAGGAATCTATCTGTAAAAAATCATCAAAATCAGAGCTAAAAGAACCGTTAAATTGTGATTTTTTGTTTATAACCGTCGATAACTTTTGTTCCATTACGTAATCTTTGAATGTTTTTTTTTTTTACGATTTTTTATGTATGAAATCTTGGAATGTGTACAAATATGTTTGACGGTTGGATCGTTAAAAAACGTTTCGTAGAATGCATATTGTGTCAAAACAATAGATTAAACAAACACTTAGAGTTAATATTATACTTCTATTAAGTATAAAATAAGTTTTGTGGTATCCACTACTGTAAATACTTTAAATTAAAGATCAAATTTATTCATTACATTCTTATAGGGTCAAGGAGTATATCTGTAAAAAAATCATCAAAATCGGAGCTAAAAGAACCGTTAAATTGTGATTTTTTGTTTATAACCGTCAATAACTTTTGTTCCGTTACGTAATCTCTGAATGTTTGTTTTTTACGATTTTTTACGTATGAAATCTTGGAATGTGTACAAATATGTTTGACGGTTGGATCGTTAAAAAAAGTTTCGTAGAATGCATATTGCGTCAAAACAGTAGATTAAACAAACACTTAGAGTTAATATTATACTTCTATTAAGTATAAAATAAGTTTTGTGGTATCTACTAGTGTAAATACTTTAAATTAAAGATCAAATTTATTCATTACATTTTTATAGGGTCGAGGAGTGTATCTGTAAAAAATCATCAAAATCGAAGCTAAAATAACCGTTAAATTGTGATTTTTCGTTTATAACTGTCGAAAACTTTTGTTCCGTTACGTAATATCTGAATGTTTGTTTTTTTACGATTTTTTATGTATGCGATCTCAGACTGTGTACAAATAAGTTTGACGGTTGGATCGTTGAAAAAAGTTTCGTAGAATGCATATTGCGTCAAAACAGTAGATTAAACAAACACTTAGAGTTAATATTATACTTCTATTAAGTATAAAATAAGTTTTTGTGGTATCTACTAGTGTAAATACTTTAAATTAAAGATCAAATTTATTCATTACATTCTTATAGGGTCGAGGAGTGTATCTGTAAAAAAATCATCAAAATCAGAGCAAAAATAACCGTTAAATTGTGATTTTTTGTTTATAACCGTCGATAACTTTTGTTCCGTTACGTAATCTCTGAATGTTTGTTTTTTTACAATTTTTTACGTATGCAATCTTGGAATGTGTACAAATAAGTTTGACGGTTGGATCGTTGAAAAAAGCTTATCATTACGAGTGTTTATATATTTTTTCTATATTTTTTTACACTTCTACATTAATTAAAAAACTATTAAAGACTTTAGGTAAGCGAAAATATACTTAAAACAAAATTGCGTTTTTATGTTTTGGATGTGATAATATGAAATGTATATACTTATTTAGTATTATGTTTTTCATTTGATTATTTATTGGTTTAAAATATATTTTCCTTAACGGGTAACGGGTCGGGTCATATTACCTGTTAATATTATCGGGTCGATTTCGGGTCGGGTCATTTTACCCGTTTATTTTAACGGGTGTTACACGACACGACCCGTTAAGATATCGGGTATGACACGAAAACGACACGAACACGGAAAACACGACACGAATGCCAAGTCTACTGTCGAGTCTTTGCAATTTCATTTTGCTATCATCCAAGCAGCTACGAGCAATTTCTCCGATGATCACAAGTTAGGCGAAGGTGGTTTCGGTCAAGTTTACAAGGTATGTTAATTAGGATATGACAGGAGTGCTCCTTCAGGTCTACAAAGTTCCAACTTTTATGCATGCAAAATCTGAATAATTTTGGAGCCTCGTAAGCCGTCCGTGAATGCCATGAGTGGACATTCCATTGTTTGAAGTTTTCTCGCAGGGTACACTTTCAAACGGTCAAGAAGTAGCTGTGAAGAGGCTATCAAGGAACTCTGGCCAAGGCACAGAAGAGTTTAAGAACGAGATGGTATTGGTAGCCAAGCTTCAACACCGAAATTTGGTGAGGCTATTGGGATTTTGCTTGGAAGGCGAAGAAAAGATTCTTGTTTATGAATATGTGGCCAACAAAAGCCTTGACTGTTTCCTATTTGGTTTGTACACTCAAACATCTGATAGTCTTTCCCTATTGCAATAGCAGTTCGTCGATGATAACTTGATTTTGATGATTTGCAGACCCTGAGAAACAGGGGCAATTGGATTGGTCAAGACGTTACAAGATTATTTCAGGAATTGATCGAGGAATCATGTACCTGCATGAAGATTCCCAACTTAGAATTATACATCGTGATCTCAAAGCTAGCAATATATTGTTAGATGGGGACATGCATAAAAAAATATCTGATTTTGGCATGGCCAGGATCTTTGGGGTTGATCAAACTCAAGCAAACACAAATAGAATTGTCGAAACATAGTAAGTTTCTCCCTTTTCTTCTTTTCTTTTTACATGACCACCTCTTCTTTGCATTATCTTTACTAATGAATTTGTCAAATTTTCCCATCTCAACTTGTAGTGGTTGTATGTCTCCCGAGTACGCAATGCACGGGCAATTTTCTGTGATATCCGATCTGTATAGTTTTGGTGTTTTAGTGCTAGAAATTATCAGTGGCAAGAAGAACAGTAACTTCTTTCAGACCGATGCAACTGAGGACCTCGCAAGCCATGTAAGCTTATAATGAAAAGTGCAGTGTTCTGTTCTCCTGCATTGACATAGCATCATGATTTAAACTTTTGAGTTTTATGCAGGCTTGGAAGTTATGGAGAGACGGGACATCTTTGGAATTGTTGGATCAGTGTCTGAGAGACTCTTATTCAAGGACTGAAGTAATCAGATGCATCCACATCGGCTTACTTTGTGTTCAGGAAGATCCAGCTGACAGGCCTACACTGCAATCGGTAGTTCTCACGCTCAATAGCTACTCTGTCAGTCTGCCATTACCTAAACAACCGGAATTTTTTCTCCAAAGCAGAGCAGTGGGGAACATGCCAAAGATAACGCTGGAGTCCGATCAATCTATCAGCAAGTCATCTCTGTCCGTTTATGAAGGATCTATCACTGAAGTATACCCTAGATAGTGTGCATTAACAAGGCGTTAGATCTATTGTAATATATATTTATCAACCTAGTGCTTCGCAATCTATGGATTAGAATTTTATATATACATGTGAGTAGCGGCGGATTTAGGATTCATAATTAATGAGTTGGTTAAAGCGTTTGATTTTTTTAAACCTCAATATTCAATTATTCATAAACCAAAATATTTGGGATTATAATTTAAATGTTACTTGATATTTGAGGAATGAAAATATGAGAGAGGAGAGAGTAGTGGCTCGGTGGCAAAATGGCCGCATGTGGTGGCTGGGTTGGGGTTGGGGTTGGGTTGTGAGGGAGTAATCGGGTGTGCGTTTGGTTTATTGTTATCGTTTTTTCTTTTAAAATAAGAAAAACTAATTACAAGAGTTTGAAAATTTTAAGTTTTAATCAAAAGGACAAAAATGTATTGTAAGTAAATAGTATTAGGAATGACTATTTAGAGTAAAAATATCATTAATGTTAAAAATAAATAGTACTGAAAATATTTCGTTAAAATTTTTTTTTAAATATTTGAAGAAAAATGAGAACTAAAGACCAGGTTCAAAACTATATTGTTTTAAAAGTAAAGAAAAACTTGCGTGCTTAGTATGCAGAAACATCAACTTCAAGGAGTTCATTCAATTATTTCGTCAATAATGTCACCGTAGTTGATCTCAACTATTTTTTTGGCCTTCACGGGGTCAACTGACCACCTTTTGGCCCTTGGTGGACTCGCCACATGATCTCAAGAAAACCAAAGAAGCTTTTTTCCACATAACGTGATTGACAAGGCTCAAGCTTCAATGCCTGTGATCGGAAAAAAGTTCTTTCCTCTTTGTCCAAAAAAATCAAAGGGTCTCTATCTCTCTCTCTCTCTCTCTCTCTCTCTCTCTCTCTCTATTGAATTTTCTTCAGTGTGTTGTTACCAAACATTGCACGTTCCAACATTCGGATTGTGCTTTGCACCTTCATTCCTTTTTCTCTCAGTGGTGCTTTTTTTGTTGCTATTTTATTGATTTCATAAATCAAATGAATGAACAAATGAGCTTAGCTATTCATTGCCATTTGTATGAGTGCCAGTTGTTTAATGATATATGAAAAACAGTTTATACATATTAATGTTTTATTTGGTACGGTATATTCATATATGTAAATCTTTCTCAATCTACTGATACAATCTAAAGTCAACAATCAATCAAATTTGATCCTATTATCTATTCTAAAGTAGGGGGGAGGGTAGGCACTATTCACGTTTGTTTTGATTTTGCTTTATTTACAATAATGCCAGCCGAATGTGGCTGGGTTGGGGGGGTAATTCTCAAAAATTCAGAGGGTGATTTTGTCTTTTGAGGTCAATTCCTCCCCCCTCGATTTTGCTTTATTTACAACAAAACCGTGGGATTTGGGGCTGGGTTGGAACGTAGTTATTAAAAGTTAGGAGGGTAATTTTGTCCTGTGCATTTGAGACGAATTGGGGTGGGTTTGGGTTTGCTGTCATTCAGTGCAGGTTTCGGGGATGGCAGGCCATGCTTCCTCTGAGAGATGGATAGAGACAGACGGAGCGAGAGAGAGAGGGAGAGGAAGGAGTGGGGATCTCAGCACCATTGCTGCAGATCCTCGATTTCATGAGTGGGAGTGATGTTTAGAGATTTTTTTTCCCACTTTTTGAGGGACGGATGGACAGGGAGAGAGATAGGGCAGAGAGTATGCTGTGTGTTTTTTGGGGTTAACGGGTTACCCCACGGGGTTGGTGAGCAGAGGATGTCTAAGGGAGGTATGGGAGAGGAGAGGGTTTTCGGTTTTGTCCTCTGATTCAACAAGTAAAACACTGTTCAGAAATTATTGTTCATTGTTTGTTTCTCATTTGCTTTGTTAAAACTGTGATTGACATTTTTTTGTTTCAATAAAATTGTAATGGATGTTTATAGCCTGTTTAGTTGGGTGTTAGGAGGATAGGTCTGTTTAGTGCACTGTTTTGTACACTGTTAGAGTCAGGTTTGTGTCTTTTAAACTTAGGTGTTGCACTATGCTCATTTCTGTTTTCTTCGTGCTTTGCTGCTGTTTCCTTCTCAACAAGTCGAATTCAGGTTCCTTTTCTGCTTTTCATCCTTTGAATATCCCACAGTTGCTGGGTTGTTTCTCCATGTTTTGTTGCTTCTCTATTTATGATAAGAGTGTTAGAAGGCTGTTTCATTTATTGTTTTGCTCTTCTGTTGCTAGGTAGTATAATTTTGAAACAAGGTTCTTCTCTGTGTTCAAATGCATCATTGTTTTTTGTTCTTCAGTTTCTTTTTCATCATTAGCTATCTTATGATGGTTGATGGTTTAATACCACTTGGGAATTCACATGCCACAACAATATTAATTTCCAAGGTCCCCTGTTTGCAGCTTTAGCACGGTAAAACTTTAGTCTGATTTAGTATTGTGCTTTAGAGTGAACTTTGAGTGTTGACATAGGTGCAGGCAAGTAGTCAAACCACGTACAAAGTTTGGTGTTCACGTTCTTTGATTGTATTCCTAAATTTGTGTTGGATATGCAATTATATGTTTGAATATATGTAATCTTAGTGGTTAAGACGGGTTAACATGTAAATGTGAATGAGTAATAGCTTCTGCTCTTATGATCAAATCATGCAATTTATAGAGGATGTTTGTCATAGAATAGATCAAATTGAATAGGTTTGGCAGTGAAGGCAGATATAGGTGCTGAAGGAAGATGTTACTGATTCATCAGTGTGTGTTAAGCTCACCACAAACAGGAGTGAGAGGAATGCTCATAGCTTTGGACTTATTGAATTGTTTTCCTTTAGGTTTGAAAAGAGATGTAGTTGATGTGCTAATTTCTGTGTTTATTCTTGCTTTGCTGCTGTTTTCTTCTCAACAAGTCAAATTGAGGTTGCACTGTGCTCATTTCTGTGTTTCTTCATGCTTTGCTACTGTTTCTAATATGATTTAGCTAATGCAAAACCTTTATATTGATGCCCATTGACCTTTATTTCATATTGTTTCCCCCTTTAATTTTAGGTCAATGCAGCAAGAAGGGCAGGAGCTCATGGTGTAATTGTTGGACGCGCTTCGTGTAATACGTATGTGATATGAGAATTTGGATTTTCTTTTTCCTTTTGGTAAATTGCTGCAAGAACTTTCAAATTTGGTTATACTGTACATAGTTCAGGTCTCTATCTTATGACCCTTATATTTTTGTTTCATTTTTGTGTATGCGTGTGCATGTAATTCTAGCCCTTCGAGTAAAACTAGAACTCATTCAGTGGAGTTTTAGTTTCTTATCAAAGAATCAAATGAAATCTTCATGTGAAAACAAGTGATTAAATAGAAGATGAAAATGTGAAAGAATAAAATTAGGGGTACCTGATTTCTGTGAAATTTGAGCAGAGTGTTTGCAGGTGGGAAGAATGAAACCACTTAGGTTGAGCTTTTCTGGTCTAAGAGTCTTATCCAAGAAAAGAACACATTTTCCCTCCACTGTTATTTAGCTTACAACATCTCGCATCATGTAAGTCTATCTGCTGCCCTTGAACCAAATGCGTCTTGCATTGCCAAGTAAGAAATTTACTGGAAAGTGAAAAATCAAGACTTGAATGAAGACTAACTACTAGCTTTAATGATTCCACCGTATTAAATTATCCCCAACATGTTGGGTTTTAAGATTCATGTTAACTTTAGTTTGGGTTCTTATATATATATATATGGAATTCTAATAGTCCTCTCTAGCAGTGTTAATTTGTGACTCCATAGTTGACTGACAACGGCTGTACATTTTTCAATAGACCATGGCATGCTTTGGGACATGTTGATTCTGTAGTTTATGGAGCACGAGTACATTTTGTCTGGCCGGATCCAATGTGGTTGGCGCAGATCTCCCTCCCTATTGTAGAAAATCCGTACTTAACAATGTCATTGTACCTTGAGTTAAAATAAAATTGTAGATTTGGATAATCACGTGGTAGAGATGGAAAAGGAATAAGGCAACGGAAAGTACACACATCAAAACATGCAGAACTTCAAACAAATTACTGTATATTAAAAACTATTGTCACTCCAATCGTGATACAACAACTAAAGGATCAGAGTGACGTCCAGAACTTTTAACATCCTGCATTGCAAGATAAAGATGTGTACCTAACCTATGGTAGTTAAAACCGAATCAAGTAAATAATGTACAGGTAAAACAATGAAGCATAAAGGGGTAATTTTGTGAGTACCAGATGTTGCTCAGGATTATGCTGAATACGTACAGTGGGTAGAACCAAATTACCTGCAGAGCAAAAATAAATAAATGAAAATAAGCAAAAATGATATGTTCTGTGAATTCAGAAAATAATTGAATCCCTTCAGTAATTGGGGCATCTACAATGATATGTTCTGCTTTACATCCTTTGAATATCCCTTTATTGGTAGATTGTTTCTCCATGCTTTATTGCTTCTGTATTTGCGTGAGAAGGGTGTTAGAAGGCTTTTTTACTTATTGTTTTGCTCCTTTGTTGATGGATTGTTTTTGCAATTCTTGCTTCCTTATGTATTTGTCTGATAAATTTTTAATTTTTTTCTTGACATGTATGTAGATCAAACACAAGTCTTGACAATTGGTTGTAGGAAGCTCTCTGTACTCAAGGTAAACAATTTCAACTTTTTACTTCTAAACCGTAGCTCTTAGGGTTTATTCACCCATGTAATTTTTAGTCAAATGAAATAATTGGCACTGCAAGCTTTTAAGTATGGAGGGATGTTTGATTATGTGATGCAATGTGATGAACAATTTTGTTGTTTGAGCTTATATTGGAATTGAGTTTTTTTCTATTTAGTGTGCGTATCAATATTTCTCCATTTATGTCAGGGTTGAGATAACTAATCATCCATTTGGTCATTTTACCTTAGAATGGAACTAGGCTTCTTTTTATTTTGTGCACGTGTCTGTATCTCTCTATTTATGCAAAGCTTGAGACAACTTAGCATGTATTTGTAACAAACCCCGTTCCAATTGAATGGTTGGTGTATTTGTTCCAAACGCCATTCGAATTGGATGATTGGTTTATTTGTTCTAAACCCCATTAGAATTGTATTTGCTTGGCTGGGCTATTAGTATAGGGATAGTTAGATTAGGGATTTTGTTTTGCCATTTTGTGATTGAGAACTAATTATAGGTTTTGTGTTGCAATTCTCCATGTTTTGCTGTCTGTCCTGTTTGTGTAGTTAGTTTGTATTGTTTTTAGATTCTTAAATAGTGCTGCTTAATATTGTTTGTAAGGTTATTTTCTTTATCAAACATTTTCCAAAAAAAAACTTTCCCAAATGACAAACTACGGGCTATTTATAGCACAATAAATACATGCCTTTGTCTCTATTAAACATTTTTATCGGCTTCAGGTGATTAAAGCCATGTAGAAAGCAAATTTATAGGAAGCATCTCCATTGATTAGATTTAAATAAAATCATATGCATCTCCCTCAATCAAATGACACTTATAAAAGACAATGCTTAGAAAAGAAAGCAGCCAAATTTATCTTCCTATACAATGGGAGACCAAAACTTAGAAGCAACTGGTAAGTTTCTGATACTATTACAATGCTTTGTCCATGACTACATCATCTTAGGATCACATTAGATTATTATATGGTTAACTGGTAAGTTTCTGATGCTATTACATGCTTTGTCTCATGGAACCACATTGCGTTTTAGGTTCAGGGTGGAGTTATGACAAAATTAAGCATTACTACAAACAACGAAGGGGAAATATAAAATATCATGGAAAAAATTCTCAGCAGTTTTTAACTTGCAGTGCTGTACTACACCAAAACCAAAACAAATCTGCAGAAGTGTTTCACATTCTGCATTGGTAAAAGGGTTTAATTTGAATATCTTTTTCTTGAGTTGCTTTGCACAAGCCTCACAGTGCATGTTAACTTCGAGTTCTGCAGTTACCGCTCTATTAACCTGAAGCAAAAATAAACCCGCTTTATAAGTCCACTGTTTTAACAAATGTAATTTTCTTTTCCGGTGCTTTCCATTTCAGACAATGTGACTTTATGAACTTTTTATTTGATGTTAAGTTTGATCGACTTATGTTATTCATTTGGTTTTGGCTTTGTTTCTCTTTTTTTCTTCTCTTTGTGATCCTCTGATTATCCAGACATTTTCATACCTAAGATTTTATATTATCATCATTTTGTTAAAATGCACCATTTCCTTTTTTGTTTCCCTTCTCTCATCTTGCAAGCACTCATGATGTTCATTTCCTTTTAATTTTGGTTAATGCCGGTTTTGAAATTTTTGATGATCGTTTTCATATTTCTATAAATTTTGACAGAAAATACGATCTGAAAAAACACATTTGTCTCTAAGTATAAATTACATTAGTCTAATTATGGCTATGATAAAAAACCATGTGATCAACTATGGTTTGCTTATACTGCAATTTCAATTTGGGAATTGAATTTATTTACAGAATTATGATCCTTTTTAAAATTTAGAAAAGAGCATGTTAAAAGACCAATTTTCTTTACAAGAACTTGAATAAAAAGTAGACCATGAGAGTAAACCAACCAACAACGATTATGGTGATTCAGTAATTTAAACGTGAACTAGCTTTGAGAGTCATACTCACCCATTGTCGGTTTTCCTTTCGAGCATATTTCCTATCCAAAGTTTCCCAAACTGTGTTCTCAAACAGCTGCATTGGCATGTATTTCCAACTTCTAATAGTCTTTGGTCCCCATACTTTCCAGAATTTGTTTTGGATCTTGATAATAGCTGCTATATTGCTTGGAATTGTCAAGTTGTTGAAATAATATGATTTCCTTGGAATCTGATGGTATTAAACTGCAACAAATAAATTTTTCCCGTTGTGTTCAATTTTTGAAGGGCTTCCTTTACACTTTTGATAACTCAGTAAGTGCAAGCAAAGCATGGCTTCAGATTTGTTGTCCCCAAAAATGTGTCTCATTGCTATTATATTGACACATGTCCTTTAAATTCAAATGTTAAATAAATAAAATTAACAAAATTAACTTTTAAGTTAAGTTAAAAGATATGTGTCAAACATATTAACAAGGAGACACAATTGAAACATACTTTTGGGGACAGCAAATCTGCTGTCAGCAAAGCACAAGCAAATAAATTTTAATTCTCCTACAATTAGGGGGAGACGGGTTAGGACAATGGGAAATGGACCAGTTTCTCTTTTTATTCCTTGAGTCCATTATTTTGTAAGTGGTCTGCCAACTACTTCATTTAATAAGATTAGTTTAGGACTTTGTGAGCACGAGTGCTGCACGTTGATAACAAAACAATTTAAAAGTTGAGAAACCTTATCCACTCATCTATTCTATTAAACCTTAAAAATACCTCCCAATATGAATATAAATTAAATATAACTAAAAAAATACAAATAAAACAAACAATACTAGAGAAAGCAATGTCACCCACAAAAATCAGAAGAAGAACAATAGCAGATCTGATGTTGACCTCCTTAACATTGAAGATTGACTTCTTTAAAAACCGGCTCCTTCCTCTACTCCTATTTCGGCTCAACATATTGGGGTTGGGTTAGAAGGGCAATTTTGTCCTGTTTATTTGAGACGGATTGGGGTGGGTTTACGTTTCCTGTCATTTAGTGTGCTTTTTGGGGATGGGAGACCATGCCTACGATAGAAAGAGACAGAGAGAGACAGAGCGAGAGAGAGAGGGAGAGGGAGGAGTGGGGATCTCAGCGCCAGAAAGAGGGCAGAGAGCATGCTATGCGTTTTTTGGGCTTAACGGGTTACCCCATGCGGTTGGTGAGCAGAGGAGGTCTGAGGAAAGTATGGGAGAGGAGAGGGTTTTCAGTTTTCTACTCTGATTCAACATGTAAAACACTGTTGAGAAATCATTGTTTGTTGTTTGTTTCCCATTTGCTTTGTTAAAACTGTGATTGACATTTTTTTTGTTTCAATAAAATTGCAATGGATGTTTATAGCCTGCTTAGTTAGGTGTTAGGAACATAGGTCTGTTCAGTGAATTGTTTCGTACATTGTTAGAGTCAGGTTTGTGTCTTTTAAACTTAGGGTGTTGTACTGTTCTCATTTCTGTTTTCTTCATGCTTTGCTGCTGTTTCCTTCTCAGCAAGTCAAATTGAGGTTCCTTTTCTGCTTTACATCCTTTGAATATCCCTCTGTTGCTAGGTTGTTTCTCCATGTTTTGTTGCTTCTGTATTTGTGTGATAAGGGTGTTAGAAGCCTGTTTTATTTATTGTTTTGCTCCTCTGTTGCTAGGTAGTATAATTTTGGAACAAGTTTCTTCTCTATGTGTTCAAATGCATCATTGTTTTTTGTTATTTAGTTTCTTTTTCACCATTTGCTCTCTTCTGATCATTGAGGGTTTAATAGCACTTGGGAATTCAGCACAGAGAAATTATCTACTCTATTTATTTCTACTAAGCAATATTACTTTGTTTGCAGATTTCATAAATTTGGATCGTTGGAGGAAGAAGTTGGTTCTATACCGTTTTGAGGTATACAATTATACGCCATCGCTTTTATTCAAAGCTAATAAGCTATCTACCTTTTTTTATTTATATTTGTGAAGCTTTCATGTTTGGAATTTAAATATATAATTCAATTTTTGTCGTTTGAGCTTATGTTGGAACTAAGTTTCTTTCTATTTAGTTTGCATATATGTATCTGACCGTTTATGTCAAGGTTGAGATAATTAAGCATCCATTTGGTCGTTTGAGCTTAGAATGGAACTTGCCTTCTTTCTATTTTGTGCATATGTCTGTATGTCTCTATTTATGAAAGCTTGAGATAATTGAGCATGTATTTGTACCAAACCCGTTCCAATTGAATGGTTGTTGTATTTGTTCCAAACACCATTCGAATTCGATGATTGGTATATTTGTTCTAAACCCCATTACAATTGTATTTGCTTGGATGGGCTGTTAGTACAGGGATAGTTAGATTAGGAATTTTGTTTTGCCATTTTGTGATTGGTATCTAATTACAGATTTTGTGTTGCATGTCTCCATGATTGAGTGTATGTCCTGTCTGTGTAGTTAGTTTGGGCTGTTTTTAGATTCTTAAATAGAGTTGTTTAATATTGTTTATAAGGTTATTTTTATAACCGGAGGAGCAGGGGTACTGTAGCAACTGAAAGACACAGTCAAGGTTTAGATTCAATGTGTTTTGTGTAATTTTGTTTTTTAGTATTAAACAAGCAAGAAGCCACCTTTCAAGGACTGAAGCATATGTAAGAAAATATGTAAAACTGAAAACCATTTATAATTAAAAAAAAGGGACGGATTAACTAAAGAAAAGTTGAAAAAAATTATCTTCCCCATATATTACTCATGATTCCGACATGCCTTACGGTTATACAAAAAACATAGGTCATAAAGATGTTCTAAAACATTTACATGAAGATATAAATTTGCATTTTTATTTTGTCATTTTGTTTATTTTTCTAAACATGACTCCGCCGTTACTTTGATAAATCAGCTTATTAAGTTTTCAATTTAATTTGCTTCTCAATTTTTTTCTATCTAGATTCATGGAGATAATGTCGCTTCATTCTCTAAGACCATACCAGCCAGCAAACAAGCTCTAAATCAGGGTTTGTAGGATGTGGATCACAAAATCATCGAAGATGATCCTCAGCCATAGAGTCTTGATTATGTGTTTGTTGATAAACAGGTGAGAATTTTTCATCTTTTTCGTTATCGTAAGAAATCATCGAAGATGATCCTCAGCCATAGAGTCTTGATTATGTGTTTGTTGATAAACAGGTGAGAATTTTTCATCTTTTTCGTTATCGTAAGATGCTTACGTTTTTTATGTATCCAAGTGTGCATGCTGTGTTCTTGGTACAACAAATTTTGTGGTCAAACATTCTCTAAAGTTTGGGAACTAATTGCTCTATGCAATTTGTTGCCGAATTATACATCACTTTCACATGATTAATGTTTGTGTGGTTAATTGTTCTATTGGATTCAATCATGGGCCTTGATATCAATTTTTAAACCGGGCCACAACATTCATGCAAATCCAAAAGAAATCAAAATTCCATCTTCTCCATATAATGCCATGTGATACAATAAATTTTGTTCTTAGAAAAACAAATTTTAGACTCTGTTGTTGACACTTTTGCTCTCTTTGCATTTCACTATAGAGATTATATTTAATTCTGCTCAAACAATTTTTTTTACATATGTAAACAAAACTAAGTAGAGTCCATCAATTCTTCTTTTTCTTAATTTGTTTTGTTTCTTTTTTTTTACCCACAAAAATATAATTCAAACTTTATTTATAAGTTTGCTTCAATTGCTATCATTTCGATTCATAAAGTAATCTTTATTGTTATGGTGTATTTTATCTTAAATGCTGCCTCTGTGGCAAGAATTATGCTATCCTCACTGTTTTTTAGCTTCTTAAACCGCATGTGTTAAATGTTCTCCTGCACATTTAATAATCTATATTATTTTAATTTTCTCCTTCTAACAGGGGGATGCAGTTCACGCAACTGTGAATGCTCGAGACATTCAATTTTTTTTGGACCTTCTGAGAGTCGGCGATGCATACGAGATCACTAAAGTTTGTGTTGTTCACAACAGGACATCGAGCAAAGTTGTCCCTCATCCTGCAGCGCTTGAATTAAATAGGAGAACCACATTCGTTCCAATTGACAAAACAAACCAGGAGATCCCAAAGCAATGGTTCAATTTGATTGACCTTGATCAACTTCATAAGAGAATCAACAACGATGTTGAGCTTACAGGTAACAAATTTGGTTTTGCGTGTTGCACTAACATCTAAAATCATCATTATAATTTATTCATTGCCTTTGGTGTGCAATAATTTTCACCGCTAAATATTGTTCGCAGATGTGTTTGGTTATTTAACGGCTGTGCAGCCGATTGAAAACGTGACTGTCCAAAAGTCAAGAATTGCGAAGAAGAAGAATCTTAACTTGCAAGATATCAGGTCATTCCTATGCGTTAAGTTCAAATTACGCACATAAAACGTCATATTTATGACATAAAACATCACATTTTTTTAAACTTACAGGGGCGAAACAATTAGGATCACCTTATGGGGAGAAGCTGCAACAACTTTTGAGGACAATGGAATAAAATCCATTCCACCACCTATCTTAGTTGCTGTAACAAGCCTCAAAGTCAAAGAATACCAAGGTTGTACCTCAACATCCTTTATTTAGCTGCTTAAACCTTCAATTGTTCATTCTTATGTTTTATATATAGGAAACCCTGTTCTTGGAAGCACTGGATCAACTGTTTATATTTTCAATCCAGAGATT
Source organism: Malus sylvestris (assembly GCF_916048215.2). Lineage (NCBI taxonomy): Eukaryota > Viridiplantae > Streptophyta > Magnoliopsida > Rosales > Rosaceae > Malus > Malus sylvestris. The sequence goes on along the minus strand of NC_062269.1, from coordinate 41,062,336 downwards.
CCGCAGCTCACCCAATACAAACAAAAGTAAATTGACAACCTTCCTTTAATAACTTTGTTGTTTATATTTCTTCAATTTGTCTTTTTCAACCTAAACATACATGACACAGGTTTAAGGATCTGAGATCATCTGTTCAAATCTTGCGCACCTCAGCTGTAATGTATGCAGACCGTGCTGTTGGTCCTAATTTTGAGTCCAAAACAATTGATGAGCTCCTTCTACTTGATCCTGCTTTACACAAAGTTAGTGTCTCATCACCTACTTATTAAGAAAAATCACATCTTTTTTAATAATAAATTTTAGCACTTCTTTCTTGGCTATCTCTTGCTTTCTACTTTATTCATTTATATTTCATGTTTACAAGACGATGAGTAAATGTATTTCATTATTTAAAATTGTGTGATTCCATAACAGAATGCAAGTTTTGCATGCAAAGCGACTGTCGTTGGATTTGATTTGACTAGAGGTTGGTGGTACAAGTCGTGACCATTTTGCCATAAAGCTGTCAAAAAAACTTCCGGATCATTTCAGTGCAATGAACATGGTTTATTAAACAGGTTACCTGAACCATGGTAATCTCTTTTACACCTCTTTTACATATAACTGTTGTATTAAGCTGCTTAGTCATTTTTAAATTTAATGCATGACAAAGCTTCCTTTACATATGTCTTTGCACTTAATAAAGAGATTGGTATCCATGTGTTAAAAAGCTGGCTTTTTTTGCCTCTAATATACATATGAATGGCAGTGTCTTTTGTTGACCAAAGTTTTGGAATGCTCATGGACTTTCGTTCAAAGTTGTTTTTGTAAACAAAATGTCTTTGTATTTGGATCACAACTAATTGGTTAGATAGGGTAATTAGTCAGAAAGGTATTAGATTATTGAGAAATGAATGAGAAAGTTGCATCTTAACTGCAATGATGTGCTCATTGTGGCTACTTTTCTAATACGCAAACATATGGTTCCTGTGCTATTTTACTTCAAGAATGGTAGTGATAACTGCCTAACATGAAAATATCCAACTCTTCCTTAGGATCAAAATCAATATTATAGTGGAAGATAGCACAAATCAACACAACTTCCTCATGTTAGGAAGGCATGCTGAAAAGATACTTCATGTTTCTTGCCACACTATGGTAATAGAAGATGGATATGACGATCCCTTTATCGTGCCACCACCTCTAAAAAAATTGGAGGGAGAGACAAAAAGATTTTTGCTATCTTTTGGCAATCAAAACAGTGATTTTCGGAAGACGGACTTTATCATTTATGAATTGCTTCAAGATCAGCTGCCTTTGAACCTAGCGACTGCCTCTATTGACCCGCAAACGCCTCCTGCCACTACAGGAAAACAAATTATAAGTGAAGCGACTCCCGCCCCAGTGATGCCTTCCCTGCAATCAGATCGCCATCCCCAATCGGTTGCATCTCCCAAAACTTCAAAGAGGGCATTGTTCATTGATCAAGCAGACAAACCAGACAGGTTAAGTTTTCCTCTTAGTTATCATCTTATGTATAAATCTTCATAAATATGCTTGCTTATTTTGGGTGTACATATGTGTTCTGCTGTTGATAAAAAACCGTTAGCCAATCTTTTTGCTCCAGTCTTTAACATTTTTTTGCATACCTATCACAATTCTCTCTGACCTTATAAATTGTACCTTCATTCACAGCAAAAAAACTCGCACCAGGCAAACAGAGATAACAAATTCTGCTAGAATTGCCAGAGAATTCCACAAACTGGTTGTCCCTAAGATTGAGCCTACCGATAAAGAACCGATAGCTGCACTTAAAACAAAGTCTCAAGCCAAAAAAACCAAGGATAGGTAAATTACAATTTATTTTTCACATGCACACCTGCATAACATCTGTTATATCAATGTTTACTAAACTATGATTCGTGTTTTTTCTTATAGTACTGAAGATGTTCGCCCACCGAAAAAATGAATGACTACAGTCTTCGTTATGAATTGCTACAAAGTTGCTCTACAATTTTTTGCCTTTAAAACATGTGCAGCTGAAAACTTAGTTGTGGAAACAACAACATAACATTTTTTTGGGTTTTTCGTAACTGCTTAAACAGGTGCCTAGGCTGCAGGGTATGTATTTTGTCACCTTAACTATAGGGGCAAAATATGTGTGGATTGCATCTTCTTTTTGTAACTAATGGAAATAGGCATGCTGCATCTTTATTCCTTTGAACATTTGAGTTTCTTTTTTGTAACTACTTAAACAAGTGCCTAGATTGCAGAGCATGTATTTTATCACCAAAACTGTAGAGGCAAAATATGTGGACTGCATCTTCCTTCTCTAACTTATGGAAACAAGCACACTACATCTTTGTTGCTTTGAACATATATGCTTGAAAGATAAGCTGCCAAAACAAAAACAACCTACTTTTTCACCTTTCACTCATCTATCCTTTTTATTTGTTCATGATTTTGTTAATTTTTTTTTTCAAGTTGCATGTGTCTAATCCGTGTACTTAAGATTCGTGCATTCAACTCCCGTAGCAACGCGCGGGCATTTTTACTAGTGACTACTAAAACAAGGACGCCAACCATTAATTAGCTGGTCAATGACACCAACCAAGTCTGAAGTGTTCTGCTCACTCCCTCTCTCCCACTTCCAGGAAGTCCCACAATGGATTCGCCCCTCTCGGCAATCCAAATCTTGCATCACTTCTGTATTTTTCTTGAAAGAATCTTTCTTTGTTTTTTTACTATAAACAACGGTAGTGAGTTAATAATTAGTTGTTAAGAAGGAAAAGAATTGATAGAGATCAAAACTGCATTTTTAAGCATAAATAGAGTTGCTCCTCAATTATGATAAAGCGCAATCATCTGTACTTGAAGGGATATCTTTTGATTCATTAGTTTGCCGTCTCCATATAAATCAGGTGACAAAGTTGGTAAACTTGAAAAAGTAACAATTTTTTTGTTGTTGTAAAGAAACGGGGAATACAACCCAAAGTAAAAATATTTTGATTTAAGAGTGTTTTTATACTCTTTGTTAAAAAAAAAAGAAAAAAAGTGTTGTTATACTCCCCATATTATCAATTGATTTTACACTGGAACCTCAACTTTCTTCACACATTACAGCCAATTGCATTTGGTTTTATAGTGAAATCTCAAATTTCTTCACACATTGCAGCCAATTGCATAACATAAGCACTATATATAATCAAATAGAACCTCAACTTTCTTCACACATTACAGCCAATTGCATAACATAAGCACTGTATAGAGTCAACTAAACCTAATTCTAATAGGCAAGAAATCAATACTCTAATTCCAATGGGCTTAACCTAAAATTCAAGCAACAGAATAAAACTAAATACTATTCTTTTCCAACACAGGTTTCACTTCGCTGTACGGATTTGGGCAGTGCACCGTGCACGCAGGACCTGTCCTCTGGATATTGCAATTGGTGTCTTCTGGGAGCTGCAACACAAATTCCTAAAAGAAATTCTGGGGGATGAGTTCTATATCTCAGCAAACGGTGAGATTCATTTATCATGAAATAAGAAGAAAAATGATAGCTGCACACTACTCCCCCACACATATTTTTGTTTAATTTATTCAATTGGATGAGTGTGCGTGGTTATCATTGATTCACTGTGTTTTTCTAGTCTTTTACAAATATTTTGAAACTTACTTTCTTAGGTAGGGATGATACGAAGACTGCTGTGTTCTTGCAATTCGACTTGGGAACTATTTTGAATCTTGGTTCAATTTGTACAATTCTAAACATATATAAGATGCATATAAGACAATCCAATTGATTGGATAAAATGCCTTGTGTGTCAGGGAACAGTTGCTAATGAACAAGAAATAGCAGTGAAGGGATTGTCAACAAGAAATCTTGTTAGGCTTCTGGGATTTTGTTTGGAAAGAGAGGAAACCCTACTTGTTTATGAATATGTGCCAAACAAAAGTCTTGATTTTTTATTTTTGGTAAGGGTACATCATTTTGAATCGACGTGCGATCTAGAGATACGTCCAGAATCGACTCGCGACGATAGGATAGTATCGGTACAATATAAAATACATAGAGTCGCTAAGACTCATACATATAATATACATCAGAGCATCAATGGAATATCTAACAACGAAGGATGACAATACCTACTCTCAAGTGCACTGCCCTCACAGCTACACCACCTGAAATCTTCTCCTTTAATCGTTACCAGTTACTCTGCAAAATAACCCTACACCGTATGAATGGCGCACCGGGCAAAGCAAAACCTGGATAAGTTACGAAGCTCGTGTGAGTGACAATAATACTATATATGTGAGTATAAATAGCATAAAATGATTAAATGTCAAAGTAGTGCTACGTCCACACAAGACACTTCTTTTGTATACCGTATCAACTGTCAATGTGATCACCATCAATATTATTTTGTCATTCTCTTCAGATTGTGACTCACCACTCGCAACAAGCCCAAAAAGGGATGCGCAGGTGGTCTAGGGTGTCGACGCCATCCCACGGTGGTGTCGTGGTATTGCCACAGTGATGCCAAAAAATACCCAATTTTTTTTCGAACCTAGGTTTTAAAAACCCTAATTTGCTTCTAATTTATTTGATATACATTGACTCACATATTCCACATGGCAAATATAATTGCATAATGCATGAAACAAATATATATATATATTGACAAATATATGAACATATACAATATATATATTGTAAGGAAAATATAAACATAGAGGGGTTCATGCATCATGGGGAATGTTTTCATACTTCGTGGACGTTTCAAATATCTTCTTTTATTTTAAGCGTATTTGATTGACAGAAAACAAAGATAAGCCTTTGAATTTTGTGGATGATAGCCTTCTTCTATGATCCGTCAATTCCTCAGCTTTTGGTAAGAGAGTGTTGTAGGCCTATTTGATTGAACGATCTTAGGGTTTAGAGAGAGAGGGGCCGGCAGTATTGAGGGAGAAGAGAGAGTGATTTAATTGTGAGGTGTGTTTGATTCACCTAATTGTGCCTTTATTTATAGTAGTAGGATAGGCAAAAACCTTTCCATTTAGGATTACAACATTTAATAGGTAATCAACTCCTAATAGGAATATAAGATACAATCACATATGTACTAGGATTTACACAATCACATTCATATTCTAAATATGACTGCAACAATTAACTTTTAGTGTCACCAGCAAATATTCCACCTTCGGTTCCAGCAGCAAAGAAGAGTAACACAAAAGTAATTATCATCATCGTAGTTGTAGAATTTTTTAGGTCCACAGATCGAGGGTCCACTCCAACAACACCAATACTGTTCCTACTTTACCACCTGTCTGATCCGTCAGGTGTGAGATTTTATCACAAAAGATCTTAGTATTAGTTAGAGTGAGGTAATTCTATTTAAACTCTTCTTCTTTTGGCCCTTTGGCCGATGTGGGATTCAACACGCCCCCACACATGTGGCCTCATTTTTGTTGGTCACACGTGGAGATCCACACATCGGCAACCATGTGGAGCCAAGTCGGGGCTCACCTAACACGCAGGGCCAAATGGGAACCCGCCCAATCATGTGGCAACATTGGCCTAAATGGAGCCATGTCGGGACTTACCCATTGCGCGGGGCCAAAAGGGACTCACCCAATCACGTGGCAGTATGAGCCCGTCCCTTTGGATTTGAGACCATGTAAAATTTTTTAGGTTGACGGGTCGAGGGCCCACTCCAACAACACCAATAGATAAACAGCTGTGTGGTGATGTCACGTGTCGATCGTGTACATATGTCAGGATCGGAGCATGACAAGTTAATTTATCTTACATATTCCAATTTTTATCTATTTTTGCAATTCAGTGGTTACATGGCTCCAGAGTATGCATTGGAGGGATTGTATTCAATAAAATATGATGTATACAACTTCCAAGTACTTTTGCTTGAGATCACAATGGGGAGAAAGAACTTTTTGGGTTTTCATCTGACAAATGGTGCACCGACTCTTATAGGCTACGTACGTAAAGTCTTTCCTTGAGTTAGCTTATACAAAAATATCTTAAACAAATTAATGTAGGTATATAGAAAATTATAATCAATATATCACTACATTCTTAATTAGCATGAAATTATAATTGCAGGCTTGGAAATTACGGAATGCAGGCAAAGTGTTGGAGTTGATGGATCCGTTGTTGAAAGGCTCATGCAGTCCAAATGAATTCCTGAGATACGTTCATATCGGATTATTGTGTGTTCACGAAGATGTAAACAACAGGCCGGCCATGTCATCAGTTGTTCTTAATGTTGAAAAGTGAAACCATAGTCTTTCTAAAACTGAGCGGCCAGCCTTCTTTACAGGGAGACGTATTGATCATCATGATCAAGTAGCAGTAAGTGCTCACAATTGCTCGGTCAATGGCTTGACGATTTCTAGTGTCGTGGCCCGATGAGCAAGAGATGACGACATATATCATTGGAATCCATTAACTGAACTTAGAGACGATTAACTGTATATGGAATGCGTAAACCCAATCTCAAATTACTGTAAAGCACTTATTTTACATACGACGAGTTTAGGATGCCAGCGAAATATATAGTCACACGTTTTCTTAGCACTCGTCACATAATATTTCGGTTAAATGCAAGTTTCTCGCAGGAATCAGAGCTTTCAGTGAAAAAAAAAACATTTACATGTAATTTTCATTATTTTGTAATTGTAGTCCATCGTATATTTAGGCACCAATCTTAATTCTCTCAGTTTAATTAAATAAATTATATAGTACAATTTACAAACATCTTCGGGTTATACTACTGGGTTTGGGCTGCTATTTTTTTTTTCTTCTTCTTCTTCCCAGATTCGGTTTTTTTTCTTCTTCTTCTTCTCTTCTTCTTCTTCTTCTTCTTCTTCTTCCTTCTTCTTCCCAGTCGGTTTTTTTTTCTTCTTTTTCTTCCTCTTCTAGGTTGGAGGGGGGAGGAGGGATGAGTTTTTTTTTTAAATTTTAATTTTAATTTTTAATATTTAATAACTCATGGCACCTATTCATTATCTACATGGGCGCCACATCATCACTTAACTGGAGAATTAACAGTTTTACTAACGAATGTATGAGATTGTCCCAAAATTAACACTTTAGGTATGACTATGGGATGAAAAAAACTTGATGTACTAAATGTTGAAAACCACGAAACATGAGGGTAGTAAACAGAGTTTAATCCAACATCTTTTTTTTCTTACACCTTTTTCAGCTTCTTGTACATATATGTTTCAAGTTTGACTTTTTTGAATTTTAACACAAATTTAGTTAATAATGAAAAAAAAAACTTAGGCTCACCTTGTGATAATTTTCTTAAGCTAATTAATACAGTTTGTTTGTACCATGCTTGACCAATTCCGAAACTATTGAGCACCGGTCAACGTTATACCGTCAATGATCCACAAGAGTTTCCCTCTAACCAGGAGGCCAATCACAGCGCAACACGTGTCAACACCAAGAAGCCAATCACAGGGCGACACATGTCAACATCAAAGGCCAATCACAGCATGACAAGTGTCAAGGCCAAAACAAAGCTAGAAACTCTCTTCTATAAAAGGAGATCATTCTCCCACAATAATCCCTAATGTCATTTGTACTAAATCATTCACTAGTACTCACTAAAGGAGAGCTTGAACCTATGTACTTGTGTAAATCCTTCACAATTAATCAGAACTCCTTTACTCCGTGGACGTAGTCAATCTGGGTGAACCACATACATCTTGTGTTTGCTTCCCTATCTCTATCTATTTACATACTTATCCACACTAGCGGCCGGAGCAATTTAGCGAAGGTCACAAACTTGACATTTTCTGTTGTACCAAAGTCCTCACTGATTTTGTGCATCAACATTTGGCGCCGTATGTGGGAAACGCACTTATTCCTACTCTCTTTAGCTTTGTCAAGCTGGTTTTCACCATTTGTACACTCTCTTTTGACTAGGCATTACTCTCAGCAAGCCCATTACAACAAGAGGGATAAAAGTTCGTATCAAGACAACCAAGGATGAACGTACCGTCGACTATTATGACTATAGGGCCAAGCCTCACTATTTCAAAGTGGATGACTAGGTACTGAAGGAAATGCTATTATAAGAAGGCATACACATTACAAATGTTTTGACCCTTAACCGCTTGAGATCTTTTGTCACACAAGCCATTCGGCAAATATTTAAAGAATAGGGAATTCAGACAACTTCTTATGAGTCTTTTGCATTCCTAGCACTGGAACACTTGGTCTACGCTGACCTACCTCTATACTCCAACTCAGAGCTTCAACATGTGTACTTTGACACAAAGTATGTGATACTAAGTGTTACAACCAACATGGTTCACATATCGAAAGCATGGATCCTTTCATGCATAGTAAAACATTCATAAGCATCACTCATGTCAATCAACATAAACATCAAACATTCAAACACATTCATACATAAACATTATACATTCCAACACATCCATACATAAGCCAACTGTGCTTCGAAAGGGTTCAACATACTTTGTGTCATTCGACACTTGCTACAATGTGCCTTGACACCTTGCCACTCTTATCACCAACCAGGTGAAGAAAGAACTCACCTTCATGCCACCAACCAGGTGATGAAATGTACAACCCGTACTCTAATATTATTTGGCAACTTACCACTCTTATCACCAACCAGGTGAAGAAGGAACTCACATTCGTGCCACCAACTAGGTGATGAAATGTATAACCGTACTCTAATATTATTTGGCAACTTGCCACTCTTATCACCAACTAGGTGAAGAAGGAACTCACCTCATGCCACCAACCAGGTGATGAAATGTACAACCTGTATTCTAATATTATTTGGCAACTTGCCACTTTTATCACCAACCAGGTGAAGAAGGAACTCACCTTCATGCCACCAACCAGGTGATGAAATGTACAACTCGTACTCTCATTCATGCCACCAACCAGGTGATGAAATGTGAAGAAAGAACTCATCTTCATGCCACCAACCAGGTGATGAAAAATGATGAAAGGTGATGAAGGAACTCACCTTCGTACCATCAACCAAGTGATGAAAGTAACTCACCATTCATTCCACTAACCAGAAGACGAGTGGTACAACTTGTACATGTGAACTCCTAGCATTCACAAATAATCAAAAACCCTCAAGCTTTACAACTCAACTAGGGGAGCACTTATGCCTAACAAGAGTTATAGTCACCAACAAAGTCTTATTGCAAGCCAACAACGGCTTCAGTGCATGGTAGACGAAGATCAAGCTCTTCAGCCCTCTTGCATCTGCTTCAGACATTTCTCCTTTGTAACAATGCAAACACTACAACTCGTAGAAAGCTTCACACACTCTTGATCAAGACTGTTCGAAGCAAATTCAATTTATATGGTTCATCTAAACCTTCGACTACTACAAGGCGTGGCTTGCATCACAATCTCTTGCTCAACAGTGTGGAAGCAAAATTTGTATATATTGTCTCTCCCACATTTTCAAATTTCTAGTTTTCCCAAAAAAAAAAAGAAAAAAGAAAAAAGGGAAATTGGGAAATTCAACAAATTTCCAGTTTTTCCAAAAAAAAAAAAAAAAAAAAAAAAAAAAAAAAAAATTGGGAAATTCAACAACTTCAACAAATGGAGGGCAACTACAAATGCCAAAAGCTTCACACATTCTTGATCAAGATAGTGTGAAGCAAAATCAATTCATGGTACCTAACAAAGCTTCAATCTCAAAGCTTCACCTACAAAGCTTCAACATAAAAGCTTCACCACAAAAGCTTCACCAACAAAAGCTTCAACAAATACAGGGCAAATACAATTCTTAAAAGCTTCACACACTCTTGATCAAGATAGTGTGAAGCAAAATCAATTCATGGTACCCAACAAAGCTTCACCTACAAAGCTTCACCAACAAAAGCTTCAACAAATGGAGGGCCTCTATAAACGGCAAAAGCTTCACACACTCTTGATCAAGATAGTGTGAAGCAAAATCAATTCATGGTACCCAACAAAGCTTCATTGCAAAGCTTCACCTACAAAGCTTCACCACAAAAGCTTCACTAACAAAAGTTTCAACAAAAATGGAGGGCAGCTACAAATGCCAAAATCTTCATACACTATTGATTAAGATAGTATGAAGCAAAATCAATTCATGGTACCCAACAAAGCTTTAACCTTCAAAGCTTCACTACAAAGCTTCACCTCAAAGCTTCACCTACAAAGCTTCAACTTTCAAAGCTTCACTACAAAGCTTCACCTCAAAGCTTCACCACAAAGCTTTAACCTTCAAAGCTTCACTACAAAGCTTCACCAAGCTTGAACAATCAAAGCTTCACCACAAAGCTTCAATGTAACATCCCACATCGCCCAGGGGAGTGATCCTTAAATGTATATTCCCATCCCTACCTAGCATGAGGCATTTTGGGAGCTCACTGGCTTCGGGTTCCGTAGGAACTCCGAAGTTAAGCGAGAAGGAGGCCAGAGCACTCCCAGGATGGGTGACCCACAAGGAAGTTGCTCGTGAGTTCGTAAAAACAAAACCGTGAGGGAATGGTATGCCCAAAGCGGACAATATCGTGCTACGGTGGTAGAGCGGGCCCGAGATGTGGTGGACTCGGCCTGGGATGTGATATTCAACCTTCAAAGCTTTACTACAAAGCTTCACCAAGCTTCACTAAGCTTCAACCTTCAAAGCTTCACCACAAAGCTTCAACAACAAAGCTTCACCTACAAAGCTTCAACACCAAAGTTTCATCTATAAAGCTTTAAAAAAATATATATTTTTTCGAAAATTAGAGGGAAAAAAAAATATTTTCGAAAATTTGAAAAAAAAAATTTCGAAAATTCGAAAATTCGGAAAATTCAAGAAAAAAAAATTGAAAATTCAAAAAAAAAAAAGAAAGAAAAAAAAAGGCCTAAGCCTCCCATTTTTTGGGCCTAACAACTTTCATAACAAATATATATGAAACAAGAGTTTTGGGCTGCCACTTACAAAGGAAAAAGGTGAAAATTTTGTTACTTTGGAAACTTGGCTACTAGCAAGACACCTCATTCGTCAACTCCCTCAACCGGAGACTTGGGGAACTCCTACCATATGCTATTACACCTCGGTACTTGGAAGTTTCACAACTACTCAGTGACTTGGATCTTTCAAGTCTCCAACCGAGAAGTTTTCCTCACTTAGGAAATTAAGGGAGCACTACCTCAAGTTACATGTTTCACTCACTAAGCTTCAACATACAAGCTTTAACAAAAGAAAAAATTCAAAGAACTTAGTGAATGAGGCCTTGGTGTATTTAACACAATACATTGAAATGAAGCAAAGCTTATTTATTGATATCTCCAATAAGTTACAAATATGTACATATACATTAATGAAAATAAACAAACAAAAGGGAGCCTTCACAAAGGTTGCTCAGGAGAAGTCTCAGCAGTCGGCAGAGCCCCAGAAAGAGGAGGCACCAGATGGTGATCATTCAGAGCCTCATTATTGGGCAGAACCCTAGAAGGATGAGGCACCAGAGGTTGATCATTTGGAGCTTCATTACGCAGTACATCCTCAGAAGACGAAGGCAATAAATGCCTTTGGAACAAATCCACAAACCTCTGATGATCAAGTAAAATCTGACCATCAGATTCCTGCAGCTGGTCAAGCTTCCTCGTCATGTTTGTAGCATAGTCATGTGTGAGCCTGTGTATCTGTTTATTCTCATGTTTGAGCCATCTGATCTCCTGTTTGAGACTTATCACTTCAGCCGCCAATGATTTAACTTGGCGGGTTCGAGCAAATAGGTGTTGGGCCATATTAGACACAGAACCTGCACACTGAACACTAAGAGCCAGAGAATCCTTAACAGCCAACTCATCGGACTGTTTGGAAAGTAGTCTGTTATCTTTGGGAGTGAGAAGGTTCCTAGCCACCACCGCAGCGGTCATATTAATCTTCATCGTAGAGTCCCCAATAGTAAGAGGACCAGTAGGGGATAAGAAGGATAGGCGCCATATGTTGTCTTGAGGAGACATGGCTGCCTCTTCACCAAAGTTCAAGTCAAAACGACAGTCGGATGGGCCAGACATTTTCAGAAATGATGAATGAGAAATGAGGTCCAATAAATCTCAGAAGTACAAAAATAAGGGGAAAATTCTTCCAAGCAATAACTATCTGAACGTACTTCTTGCACAAAATTGGCGCCCCTATAAAAGAAAGGGTAGTAGGGCCGTTTGTTCAAAAATCGAAGAGGCACCATTCTCCAGATTTCGAGAAGTGGATTTTTCTGAGTAAAATATGTCGACAATCTCCACATGCAACATTAGCTCCTTGGGTACCACATATAACTTTGCCAAAGATCCCTGACAAAGTTTAGACACATAAATTTTGAAGGTCCAACTACCCTACTATTACCCACAAGGGTAAAGGAACAACACCATTGCTTGATAACTAGAAAGTCCCTATGTGTGTCAACCTCCGTGCTTCGTGGCAAGGCAGACTGGCAAGAATGCCCAACCTTTACTCACATCCAAGAAAACACTCCCAACAGGACTGCTTGCTCAAAAATTGAAGAGGCACCGCTTTCTGAATCTCGAGAGCCAGATCCCCCAACAGGACTGCTTGCTCAAAAATCAAAGATGCACCGCTCTCTGAAGCTCGAGAGCCAGATCCCCCAACATGATTGTTTGCTAAAAAATCAAAGAGGCACCGCTCTCCGAATCTCGAGAGCCAAACCCCCAACATGATTGCTTTCTTAAAAATCAAAGAGACACCGCTCTCCGAATCTCGAAAGCCAGACTCCCAATAGGATTGCTTGTTAAAAAATTGAAGAGGCAACGCTCTCCGAATTTCGAGAGCCAGATCTTTAACATATCTTCTTGCTCGAAAACTGAAGAGGCACCACTCTCTGAGCTTCGAGAGCCAGATTTCCTTGGATAAAGCTTGTCTGCAATCTTCACATGCAACATCAGCTTTCCGGACACCACGGACCACTTTTTCATAGTGCTCTGACAAAGTTAAAACATGTGAAACTTGCAGCTCCCACTACATTGCTATGACCAAGAAGGGTAAAGGAATAACATTACTACTTGTTGATGGGGAAACTCCTATATATGGTGACTTTCATCGTCCACGGACAGGCAGACCTGCAAAAATGCTCAACCCTTTCTCATACCTGAGAGGGCACTCCTAACGAAGCCTCTCGAAATACTCAGCTTTCTTCTCCCCCCATAATACCTCTGCAAACTAGCCACACTAGAGCAAGAGTATCTCATATCATCAGGGTTAAAAGTAAGAGTATCCCGTATCATGCGTTTTCCCTGTCTTTTCCTTTGCCCTTGCTCTTACCTGCAAGACAAGGATAAAGAAAGCAATCAGTCGGAACCTGAAATCAAACTTTCGATCTGGAACTGATTGCCTGGAACCTTTGCCTGGTTGCTCACCTAGCCTTGCTCTTGAGTACTCATCATCAACTGTTGTCAAGGTCACGAATCCTTTCGGCAAATACTTCAGAATAGTTGATATGATATTGGCTCTTTACACTGAAGCTGCCAAGCATAGATGAATCGTTGAGAAGTAGTGCTCTGAAGGACCATTCAAATGCAAAGGTTGCGCTCCACTTCTGGGATGCAAAAGATTAGAGCAGAATGTTCAACAATGAGCGGGAACAGATCATTATAGCACGACGCCTTCCTTGTAGAACCGCATAATCCAGACGGAGAAGTCTAAGTCAAAGCCAAGCTCGACATCGTTGCCCTATCCGAATAGCTTGAGAAGCTTCAACAACCTTTCGCTGACACCATCGCCAAAAGCAAAGCCTCGCCATGCCATATCCATTACCTTGTCAACAGCAAAAATATCTCATATCATCAGGGTCGAACGTACTCTAGATTTGATGAACTTGTTTTGACCCTCAAATTCTTGAGTCGGCCTTATACTCTGGAGGAAACCAGAAAACCCTCCAGCCCAGTTCAAGAATAAGTCTGTGGAAAGTTACTTCTTCAAAAGCAAAAGTATCTCATATCATCTCTTCATATTTTTCTTCTCTTTATCCTTCTTGCTACCTGCAAGATAGGGAGAATGAGAACAATCAGCCGGAACTCGAAATCAAACTTCTGATCTGGGACTGATTTCTTGGAACTCAGATTGCTTACCTTGTCTGTCACCTCTTTCGGCAGATCTCCTTGCTCAGAGACTTGGGGAACTCATACTATAGGGTTTGTATCCCGCTTAACCAAGCCCGAAACTACAAGTAAGCTTCAAGTGAAATTGATACATTACCTTGTGCATCTCTATTGGTTAAAGATACCACCCCTGGATGGAGGAAAAGTACTTCCAGAGAAGATGCCACATCTACCTATGAGACATATAAGGCAAGTGAAGACGATACCACACTTCGGTACTTAGAAGTTTCGTGATTACTCAGCGGCTTGGATCTTGCAAGTCTCCAACCGAGGAGCTTCCCTCACTCGGGAACTTAGGGGAGCACTGTTTGTACCATACTTGACCAATCCTGAAACTACTGAGCACCGATCAACGTTATACTGTCAAGGATCCACAAGAGTTTCCTTCTAACCAGGAGGCCAATCACAGCGCAACACGTGTCAACACCAAGAGGCCAATCACGGGGCAACACATGTCAACATCGAAGGCCAATCACAGCATGACACGTGTCAAGGCCAGAACAAAGCTAGAAACTCTCTTCTATAAAAGGAGATCATTCTCCCACAATAATCCCTAATGTCATTTGTACTAAATCATTCACTCGTACTCACTAAAGGAGAGTTTGAACTTGTGTACTTGTGTAAATCCTTCACAATTAATGAGAACTCATCTACTCCGTGGACGTAGCCAATCTGGGTGAACCACGTACATCTTGTGTTTGTTTCACTGTCTTTATTCATTTACATACTTATCCACACTGGCGACCGGAGTTGTGAAATCCCGTTCTCGGATTTCATTATTATAATCTACGTATTTGTATTATTGAGAATTTATATTATTTGTTTGAGAAATTATATTAAATTATTGGATTTAGATTTTAATTAAATTAGTGACGAAGTTTGAAGTTTGGAAAGTAATTATCTAAAATTCGTTGACCTTTCGGGGTCACGATTAATATTTTTGAATATATCTCGAAACCACGAACGGATAGACGAAAGTCGTTTGCTAGTCCGGGTTTGAACGGTATAATTACGAACAATTGAAGTTGTGTTACTAAACAATAGATTTTTAAATTTATTTAAAACTTCCACTATGTGGGAATGGTAACCAATTAGATAAAAGAGTGAGGGACCAAAATAAAAAAAAGAAGAGAACTCTAGAAGCTACCGGATGGCAGTAGGAGAGAAAAAAAAAAGAGAAAGATGCGGGAAAGAAGAACAAAAAAAAAAACAAAACTAGAGAAGAGGGAGACGCTGAGGAACCAAATGCAAAGAGAAGGAACATAGACGTTGGCGCATCTGAGGTAGCACAAGATGGTCACAGAACCAAAAATCATTGTGCAGACAAGGAGTGAAGTTGATCTTCTCGATGATGGCTATAGGTGGCGCAAGAATGGGCAAACGAGGGTCAAAGGGAATCCTCATCCAAGGTGGTAACTTCCTCCATATAAATATTTCTTATTTTCAGTTTTATGGATCGCATTATATGCAAAGGCAAGCAAGTTGTTCTCTCTACATTGTTTCTTACATGTTAATACTCACTATTAATGAAGTAATAGGCTTGCATCTTTCTCAGCCGAGTTAAAATGGGCAATAAATTATTCCAAAAATTCTTTGCACATTATTTGATTGATGGAGGTGAAATCAATAACTATTAGATGATGGATTCGGAAAAATCTTTAGGGATTGGGATGAATTCAGGATTACTTATGCTCCGATTGATTAAGAAACAACTACTTTCTGATCTTAGAGAGCCACATCCTTAGCGTACATTTAAGCAATATGTGAACAATTTAATTCTCATGTTTTTGTTTCCACTGGAGAAGTGAAATCCAAGGGGAAGAAAAGAAAACAAAAGAAAACAAAAAAAAAAAAAAAGGAAAGAAGGGGGGGGGGGGGGAACAAGGAGAGAAATTGTAACCTGACTTTGAGAGAGGTCGAAGGAAGTATAGAAGGAAGTGTAGAAGACGATATCTGAAGAAGCAAAAAGAATCATAATGAAGGTATGATTCCTTTTGTCGACCTGCAACATTGGTGAAAACTCCTAGCTCTCTTTGTTCTTTCCATAATTGATTTGTATCAATCTTCTTATTACTTTCAATTTTATACATTGGGTGTGTTGATCAAATTATCATGTTTTAGGGTTTGGGTAAAAAGGTCAATTCTTGTTAATTGAAATTAAAGTTATAAATATGACTGAATTGTATAGAAGTATTCTAAAGTTATGTTTTGGATTAGAGGAGTTTGGGTTCCAAGTTGCAGGGAACTTATGTGGCTCCAGAGAAAAGCTATGTTTCAAGTAGCTTACTTTGGCTCTTGATTTCTATGTCCTAATGGATTTCTTTTGATCCATGATTATGTGTTTTGAAACTAGACATGTCAATGATCAAAGCCCATCTAATTTCACATAATTCTGTTGAGTTTTGATATGTCAAAACCATGTACAAATTTGAGTCACAAAGTTGCTAGACGGCAGCAAATACTGGATTTTTAGTTTCGGGGTTCAATTCTGTATCTTGCATAACTTTCAACTCGGAACCCCGTTTCCTACAAATCTTATATGTTTTTAATGTACTCAAAACAAGCTTCGAATCTCATGTAAGTTTGCATCATTTGGTATAGTTATGGGTGTTCAAAATTGGGCTTAATCTTGGTTGAATAAGACTGTTTTTCTGCAGCTTTTGTGGAGATGAGGCTGTTGCTTTTGCAATATCAATTCTTCTTACAACGAGAAACGGTGTTGGCATCATCGTGGACAAGACCTTGGTGCAAGATGTTGTAGATGTCAAGAGGGTAGGAGATAGAATCATGGCAATCAAGATTGTAATAGGACAAGAACTTATCAATGTGATTAGTGCGTACGCACCTCAAGTAGGGTTGGATACGAGTTCGAAGGAGAAATTTTGGGAAGATCTTGGAGACTTGGTGCAAGGAATTGCTCAAACGGAGAAGTTATTTATAGGAGGAGATTTAAATGGACACGTGGGCAGGGAGACAGGCAACTATGGAGGTTTTCATGGTGGCCATGGTTTTGGGGAGAGAAACGAGGATGGGGAAGCTATCTTGGATTTTGCAATGGCATATGATCTCTTCTTAGCCAACACCTTCTTTAAGAAGAGAGAAGAACATGTGATCACCTACAAGAGTGGGTCGTCAAAAACACAAATAGATTTTCTTCTAATGAGGAAAGGGGATCGTATAACTTGTAAGGATTGCAAAGTTATACCAGGAGAGAGCGTGGCTAATCAACATCGCTTGTTGGTGATGGATGTACATATCAAAAGAGTAAGACAAAAGAACAAGACTTGGAAGTGCCCAAGGACTAGATGGTGGAATCTAAAAAAAAAAAACAAGCCATTTTCAAAGAGAAGGTAATCACCCAATGTGTGTGGGATAGAGAGGGGGAAGCTAGCCAAATGTGGGATTCCATGGCTAGTTGTATCCGAAAAGTAGCAAAAGAGGTATTAGGAGAGTCCAAGGGCTTTGCCCCACACCAAAAAGAATCTTGGTGGTGGAATGAGGAGGTACAAACAAAGGTGAAGGCTAAGAAGGAATGTTGTAAAGCCTTGTACAAGGAGAGGACCGATGAAAATGGTGAAAGGTATAGAAAAGCGAAGCAAGAGGCGAAGAAAGCTGTCAGAGAAGCTAAGTTAGCGGCTTACGACGATATGTATAAACGACTAGATACCAAAGAAGGAGAGTTGGATATCTATTATCTATCTAGAGCAAGGGAAAAGAAGACAAGGGACCTAAACCAAGTGAGGTGCATCAAGGATGAGGATGGAAAGGTTCTTGCTACAGAGAACGCGGTTAAAGACAGATGGAGAGGTTATTTTCATAATCTTTTCAATGAAGGACATGAAATGAGTGCTTCTTTAGGGGAGTTGAGTAACTCAGAAGAGTGTAGAAACTACTCTTTTTATCGTCGAATCCGGAAGGAAGAAGTGGTTGTAGCTTTGAAGAAGATGAAGCATAAAAAAGCAATAGGCCCAGACGATATACCAATCGAAGTGTGGAAACTTTTGGGAGAGACAGGTATAACATGGCTCACTGACCTTTTCAATAGGATTTTGAAAACGAAGAAGATGCCAAATGAGTGGCGAACGAGCACTTTGGTGCCTATCTACAAGAATAAGGGCGACGTACAAAATTGCATGAACTATAGGGGTATTAAGCTAATGAGTCATACAATGAAGCTCTGGGAGAGAGTCATTGAGCATAGATTGAGGCAAGAGACACGGGTTTCGGACAACCAATTCGGGTTCATGCCAGGGCGCTCAACCATGGAGGCAATCTATCTCTTACGAAGATTGATGGAAAGATATAGAGATGGGAAAAAGGATTTACACATGGTCTTTATAGATTTGGAAAAAGCGTATGATAGGGTCCCAAGAGACATTCTTTGGAGGATTTTAGAGAAGAAAGGAGTACGAGTAGCATATATCCAAGCTATAAAGGATATGTATGAAGGAGCAAAGACTGCCGTAAGAACTCATGAAGGACAAACCGAAAGCTTTCCCATAACTGTAGGATTACATCAAGGCTCATCCTTAAGTCCTTACCTTTTTGCGTTGGTAATGGATGAGTTAACAGGACATATTCAAGATGATATTCCTTGGTGTATGCTTTTCGCAGACGATATAGTGTTGATAGATGAAACTCAGGAAGGGTAAATGCAAAGCTTAACCTTTGGAGAGAAGTGTTGGAATCTAAAGGTCTTCGCCTAAGCCGAGCAAAGACAGAATATATGGAGTGCAAGTTCAGTGCAAATGGAGGCCAAAACGAGTTAGGGGTGAGGATCGGAGATCAAGAAATACCAAAGAGCGACTGTTTTCGTTACCTAGGATCTATCTTGCAAAAGAACGGAGAATTAGATGGAGATCTCAACCATAGAATACAAGCTGGATGGATGAAGTGGAAGAGTGCATCCGACGTGTTATGTGACCGCCGTATGCCACTGAAGCTCAAGGGAAAATTTTATAGGACGGCAATAAGGTCGGTGATGCTGTATGGCACAGAATGTTGGGCGGTGAAACATCAACACGTACACAAAATGGGTGTAGCAGAGATGAGGATGCTTCGTTGGATGTGTGGGCACACGAGAAAGGATAAGATTAGGAATGAGGATATCCGGGGTAAAGTAGGAGTAGCCGAAATTGAAGGAAAGATGAGAGAAAATCAGTTACGGTGGTTTGGACATGTGCAAAGAAGGCCTACTGACGCTCCGATTAGAAGATGCGACTATGAGACAGAGGTTCAGGGCCGAATGGGTAGAGGAAGACCTAGGAAAACTTTGGAAGAGACTCTAAGAAAAGACTTAGAGTACTTGGATCTAACGAAGGACATGACACAGGATCGAGCACAATGGCGTTCTAAGATTCATATAGCCGATCCCACTCAGTGACTTGGATTTTCCAAGTCTCCAACCGAGAAGTTTTCCTCACTCGGAAAATTAAGGGAACACTACCCCAACCTACATGCTCCACTCAGAAAGCTTCAACATACAAGCTTCAACAAAAGAAAATTCAAAGAACTTAGCGAAGAAGGCTTTGGTGTATTTAACACAATACGTTGAAATGAAGGAAAGCTTATTTATTGATATCCTCGATAAGCTACAAATATGTACATATACATGAGTCAAAATAAACACACAAGAGGGAGCCTTCACAAAGGTTGCTTAGGAGAAGTCTCAGCAGTCGGTAGAGCCCCAGAAAGAGAAGGCACCGGAGGGGGATCATTTGGAGCCTCAGTACTGGACAGAACCCTAGAAGGAGGAGGCATCAGAGGTTGATCATTTGGAGCTTCATTACGCGGTACAGCCCCAGAAGACGAAGGCAATAAATGCCTTTGGAACAAACCCACAAATCTCTGATGATCAAGTAAAACCTGACCATCAGTTTCCTTCATCTGGTCAAGCTTCCTCTTCATGTTTGTAGCATAGTCATGTGCGAGCCGGTGCAACTGTTTATTCTCCTGTTTGAGACCTCTAATCTCCTGTTTGAGACTCATCACTTCAGCCGCCAATGATTCAACTTGGCGGGTTCGAGCAAATAGGCGTTGGGCCATATTAGACACAGAACCTGCACACTGAACACTGACAGCCAGCGAATCCTTAACAGCTAACTCATCAGACCGTTTGGAAAGTAGTCTGTTATCTTTGGGAGTGAGAAGGTTCCTGGCCACCACCGCAGCGGTCATATCATTCTTCATCACGGAATCCCCAACGGTAAGAGGACCAGTAGGGGAGACGAAGGATGGGCGCCATATGTTGTCTGGAGAAGGCGGGGCTGCCTCTTCAACAAGGTTCAAGTCAAAACGACGGTCGGAGGGGCCAGACATTTTCAAAGGTGTTGAAGAGAGAAGAGGTCGGACAAATCAAGATCTTAGAAGTGCAAGAATGAAGCTTCTACTGGTGGAGATTCAAGTGTGCTTTGGAACTTAATGCCAGCCCCTATAAAAATCTGCACTCGACGGAGCTTCAGAAATCGAAGAGGCGCCTGCTCAGAAATCGAAGAGGCGTTTGCTTTCTCAAAAGCTGGGCTGCTTAGAGATCACGAGGGTTGATCTCAGAAATCGAAGAGGCGTTTGCTTTCTCAAAAGTTGGGCTGCTCAAAGACCACGAAGGCTGATCTCAGAAATCGAAGAGGCGCTCGCTTTCTCAAAAGCTGGGCTCCCCAGAGACCACGAGGGCCGATCTCAGAAATCGAAGAGGCACCTACTTTTCCAGCCTTGTCAGCACCTGTCACACGCACACTCAGCTTTGCGGAAATTATGGGCATTCTGTCGAAGACTTTTGGGGAAGTAGAAAACACATGAATCTTACTGTTCAATCACCCACTTCCCACACGCAACAATAGCTCATGGGTACCACATAAAACTTTGCCAAAGTTCTCTACCAAAGTTGAGCACGTGAAGCTTGCAGCTCCCACTACATCGCTCTGACCAAGAAGGGTAAAAGAATAGCAAAGAAACAGCACTAACAAAGTTTAGACCCATAAATTTTGAAGGTATAGCTACCATATTATTACCCACAAGGGTAAAGGAACAGTACCACTGCTGGATAATTGGAAAGTCCTTGTGTGTCAACCTCTGTGCTTCGTGGCAAGGTAGACTAGCAAACATGCCCAACCTTTACTCACATTCGAGAAAACACTCTCAATAAGATTGCTTGCTCCAAAATCGAAGAGGCACCGTCCTCCGAATCTCGAGAGCCAGACTCCCAACATGACTACTTTCTTAAAAATCGAAGAGAGGGTAAAGGAACAGTACCATTGCTGGATAATTGGAAAGTCCCTGTGTGTCAACCTTTGTGCTTCGTGGCAAGGTAGACTAGCAAACATGCTCAACCTTTACTCACATTCGAGAAAACACTCCCAACAAGATTGCTTGCTCCAAAATCGAAGAGGCACCGCCCTCCGAATCTCGAGAGCCAGACTCCCAACATGATTACTTTCTCAAAAATCGAAGAGACACTGCTCCCCGAATCTTCGAGAGCCAGACCCCTAGCATGATTGCTTTCTCAAAAATCGATGAGGCATCGTTCTTCGAATCAATCGAAGAGGCGCTCGCTTTCTCAAAAGCTGGGCTGCTCAGAGACCACGAGGGCCGATCTCAGAAATCGAAGAGGCACCTACTTTTCTAGCCTTGTCAGCACCTGTCACACGCACACTCAGCTTTGCAGAAATTATGGGCATTCTGTCGAAGACTTCTGGTGAAGTAGAAAGCACATGAATCTTACTGTTCAATCACCCACTTCCCACACGCAACAATAGCTCATGGGTACCACAGATAACTTTGCCAAAGTTCTCTGCCAAAGTTGAGCACGTGAAGCTTGCAGCTCCCACTACATCGCTCTGACCAAGAAAGGTAAAAGAATAGCAAAGAAACAGCACTAACAAAGTTTAGACACATAAATTTTGAAGGTCTAGCTACCATATTATTACCCACAAGGGTAAAGGAACAGTACCACTGCTGGATAATTGGAAAGTCCCTGTGTGTCAACCTCTGTGCTTCGTGGCAAGGTAGACTAGCAAACATGCCCAACCTTTACTCACATTCGAGAAAACACTCCCAACAAGATTGCTTGCTCCAAAATCGAAGAGGCACCGTCCTCCAAATCTCGAGAGCCAGACTCCCAACATGACTACTTTCTCAAAATCGAAGAGAGGGTAAAGGAACAGTACCATTGCTGGATAATTGGAAAGTCCCTGTGTGTCAACCTTTGTGCTTCGTGGCAAGGTAGACTAGCAAACATGCCCAACCTTTACTCACATTCGAGACAACACTCCCAACAAGATTGCTTGCTCCAAAATCGAAGAGGCACCGCCCTCCGAATCTCGAGAGCCAGACTCCCAACATGATTACTTCCTCAAAAATCGAAGAGACACTGCTCTCCGAATCTCGAGAGCCAGACCCCCAGCATGATTGCTTTCTCAAAAATCGAAGAGGCATCGTTCTCCGAATCTCGAGAGCCAGATACCACAGACCACTTTTTCAAAGTGCTCTGACAGAGTTAAAACATGTGAAACTGGCAGCTCCCACTACCGTGCTATGACCAAGCAGGGTAAAGGAATAGCATTACTACTTGTTAGGGAGACTCCTATATATGTCGACCTCCATCCCCAACGAACAGGCAGACCTGCAAAAATGCTCAACCCTTCATCATATCTGAGAGGGCACTCCCAACGAAACCTTTCGAAATATTCAGCTTTCTTTCCCCCCGATAATACCTCTGCAAACAAGCTATACTAGAGCAAGAATATCTCATATCATCAGGGTTAAAAGCAAGAGTATCCCATATCATGCTTTTTCCCTGTCTTTTCCTTTGGCCTTGTTTTTACCTGCAAGACAAGGAGAAAGAGAGCAATCAGTCAGCACTTGGAATCAAGCTTCCAGCCAGGAGCTGACTGCCTGGAACCGCTTACCTGATTACTTACCTGGCATTGCTCTCGAGTACTCATCTTCAACATCTTATGTTTCCAGGGAAGATTCCGCATCTGCTTGAGGAACAGATAGGGCAAGTGCGAAGGATACAAGGAAGCATGTGGAGACAAACGTAACAGCACACGTGCCGATACATCCATTACTCTGTCAAAAGCAAAAGTATCCCATATCAGCAGGGTGGAACGTACTCTAGATTTGATGGACTTGTTTTGACCCTCAAATTCTTTAGTCGGCCTTATACTCTGGAGGAAACCAGAAAACCCTCCAGCTCAGTTCAAGAATAAGCCTGTGGAAAGTTACTTCTTCAAAAGCAAAAGTATCTCATATCATCTCTTCTCATTTTTCTTCTCTTTATCCTTCATGCTGCTGCAAGATGGGGAGAAGGTGAACAATCAGTTGGAGCTTTGATTGCTTACCTTGTCTGTCACCTCTTTCAGCAGACCCCCTAGCTCGGCGACTTGGGGGACTCCTACTACATGGTTTGTATCGCGCTTGACCAAGCCTGAAACTACAAGTAAGCTTCAAGTGAAATTGATACATTACCTTGTGCATCTCCACCAGTTAAAGATACCACCCCTGGATGGAGGAAGAGTACTTCCAGAGAAGATGCCACATCTACCTATGAGACAGATAAGGCAAGTCAAGACGACACCACACTCCGATACTTAGAAGTTTCGTGATTACGAGATCATTCTCCCACAATATTTCCTAATGTCATTTGTACTAAATCATTCACTTGTACTCACTAAAGGAGAGCTTGAACCTATGTACTTGTGTAAACCCTTCACAATTAATGAAAACTCTTCTATTCCGTGGACGTAGCCAATCTGGGTGAACCACGTACATCTTGTGTTTGCTTTCCTATCTCTATCCATTTATATACTTATCCACACTAATGACCGGAGCAATCTAGCGAAGATCACAAAAAGCGACCGTTTTCGCTACCTAGGATCTATCTTGCAAGAGAACGGAGAATTAGATGGAGATCTCAACCATATAATACGAGCTGGATGGATGAAGTGTAAGAATGCATCCGGCGTGTTGTGTGACCGTCGTAGGCCACTGAAGCTCAAGGGAAAATTTTATAGGACGGCAATAAGGCCAATGATGTTGTATGGCACAGAATGTTGGGCGGTGAAGCATCAACACGTACACAAAATGGGTGTAGCGGAGATGAGGATGCTTCGTGGGATGTGTGGGCACACGAGAAAGGATAAGATTGGGAATGAGGATATCCGAGGTAAAGTAGGAGTAGCCGAAATTGTAAGGGGTAGAGGAAGACCTAGGAAAACTTTGGAAGAGACTCTAAGAAAAGACTTAGAGTACTTGGATCTAACGGAGGACATGACACAAAACCGAGCGCAATGGCGTTCTAGGATTCATATAGCCGACCCCACTTAGTGGGAAAAGGCTTTGTTGTTGTTGTTGTTGTTGTTGTTGATCTGTTTTGAGTTTGTGCTTAAACCACTTGATAAGGTTACGTATTGGGTTCCAAAAGAACCATTTTCTTATACAATTATGTGCCAACGTATATATGCATTCTTTACCTATTCAGGTTGTGTATACACATATTTGTATATTCATGCATAAGCATGCAAGTTTTTGAACTACACCAAAATAGCCTTTACGTTCGTAATTCTTTTTCATATGCTGCCACGGCTGTTGGGTAGTTCCAACTTTATCGATCAAAGCATTTCTTTAAAGTCAGAAACAGTGTATTTTATATAGGTGTGCATTATATGATTCCATCCCTTGGCTTATAAGATAAATTTGAGTAAAGCTGTGATATGATTATAAGGTCAATTATTTTATTGTTTTGGTGCATTTTATACCTACTGAAACACATCATTATTAATGGTCCAGAATTATTCCTTCATGTGTATTTACAATGATTTATTTTAGATCAACCAAAAGGGCATTGAATTTGGATACTGTTACATTAGTAATCCAAAGTACTTTCATTAGGATTAAAATTCAAGTCATGCATTTAGTAGTATCTTACATTTGTGAAACAGAATTTGGCTACGATGGTGGATCCTTGTGTTAGTAACTAAGAGCAATGCTTAGGAATCTAGGTAAGGGAAATACGACATACCTTTATGAAGATTGATTATATTTAACATCATGAAATGTTATATTATTTATCTCATGGTTGATTACACTTGTTGAATGCGTACATCGTTGGATCACTTGGATGAGAACTGAATTATGGCTTTTGTTGGATGTTTATTGGTTTGATTACGACTTGCATATGTGTGTGTGTGTGTGTACATGAGATGGAATTCTTATCATGCATGGCAGTAATAAGAGGAATGTTAGACGAACTACGAATGGCTTGATCCCTGTTGAGGGTACGTAGGCAGTCTAACGAGAAGGTTAGATACAGCCATAAAATACATGGAAATTACTACGCAATTTGGACATTGAGTGGTGCTTTATTCATATCCAGGAGGCAGGGTATGTTAGATATACGAGTATTTGGTGACGTCGCGTGTCGATTCTGGACGCATGTTGGGATCGGGGCGTGACGAACAATCTAGCGAATGTCACACAAACTTGACACTTTCTGTTGTACCAAAGTCCTCACTAATTTTGTGCATCAACACAATTTAACATAGACGCTGTCAAGTTTCTTTGTTTCAAATCTTTAGTAAGGGAAGAAACATAAAGTATATTTATCCAAGATCAACATAAAAAATCTCATCAGCATCAAATCAACAGATTTTATGTAATTATATTATTGTTGAAAATTCATGTTTAATAATATATTATATGTTAGCCTTTTGGTACTTGCGTCTCCATCCTATCGTATGTTGTAATAATTTTATACTTGATTCTTTTGAAATTTTACACAATTAATTGGTCAGTTCGTCCCCTTCGTTTACGTTTCTCCAACTAATTTGACTGAGATAGTCTTTTGCGTAGTCTGCGCTAATAACTGCGAAAGCACAAGTATTATTGTCTGATTCAAGAAAAAATAAGTTTTGTATTGCTTTGAGTGTGACATATCTAGTGACATACTTGTCCACACAGAAAATTAAAGTTGTTTGACTTTAGACTCTTCGACAAAGACTATCTGCCGTGACTTTTCAGATTGCAAAGTTTCAGTTATTTTTTCCAACATTGCAATTTTTATTTTTCACTGATATGAATTTGGATAATGATATGTATGTTTTTTTCCTGGGTGAATGTCCGCGGTTATTTTGAAGTACAAACATGCAATCGTGGAATTTGAATGGGGTCATTGGTTGCTTATGATCTTAACATTTTTTAAATCTTTATGTATATTTGACTGTGTATTTGTATTGACTCCTATAAACAATTATGGTAAACTAAATCATAATTTTCTCCCTCTAATTTTGTTTTCTTTTATCATCCATGTCTTTCTTTTATCTCTTCTTGTATGCGACTCTATTGTGCAAACCAAGTACTCGATGAAATGCCTCAATTGACAAACATTGGTAGTTTTCAACATTACTCGATAATTTCCTACTACTGCCCTCGACAAGCCTCTACTGGTCATAGTAGTTGTCAACATACGTTTGCGTAAGCTTTTGGCAAATGTCCGCAAGAATCGGCAAGTACCCACTAGGTACTCGATGAAATGGTCCATTGAAATTTTATTTTTTTGGGTTGAAATTAAGACTTTATTTGAAAATTATGTCTCCATCACTGCAAACACGTATATAATACGAACATCTTGAAATGACTTATCACATGATGGGGTGTGAGGGTGAACAACCTAGTAGTGTAGCGGTCCCATTAAGTGGGCTACATCTCTCAATTGGCCAAATTTAACACTCAATGGGCCAATGATGACAAGAGAAAATTACTTCAAAAAATGTCATTGTAGTAATTTTTCAAGTCAATAATGCATTGTTCTATATTTAAATTTTTAACCTTTTCACATGGTGATGAATGAGAAATTACTATAGTAAATCATGTTGCATGAGAGTTCTCGGTACGCATGAAATGAGTGTTATACTTTTAGTTATTGAATATATGTCTCTTGAAGTTTAAGGAACTTCTAAGTTCGAACATCCTTGCGGGTAAAAATCAATAATTTTTTTCAGGACTCTTTGTTCCATGATGCTAGAACTAAAAAATCCTCAGAAAAATCCACACCAAGCTGGAATTTCCCATACAAAACTGGCGAGTCTGGCGTCACATTCTACCACTCCCGTCCCCATTCATTTTACTTTGCTTCAAACTCCTATGTTTTTTTTATCTCTCCCTTTGTTTGCTTTTACTATGAATTTGATGATAAAGACAACGGCCCACTGAGATAGCTTCAACACCAACTCACATTTAATATGAAACAACAAATGATAAAAGTCGGTGATGCGACCCAAATTTTAAATTAATTTTTTAAATTAAATGATGTGATTGTTAATGGTTAAATTATGTTGATTAATGTGCTTATTTCCTATAAGTGACATATTTTTTGGTTTAAAAACTTGATCTCACTAATATTGTCCTTTGAGCCCACCTGAATTATCAATTTTTATGTGTAATGCTAGAGAAATTAAATTTGTAGACAAAATTTACAAATTAAATGATGTATCACCAATAAAAATAAATACGTTATTAATGCTTAAGTTATAATCCAATTATTTGTTTAATATGTAAAATTTTGTCTACAGTCCAAATCCGGTTGTATGAGATGAGAGGAACTCTTATGGCAAACACTTAGGCCATCTCCAACCGAGGGCTGGCCAGAGGGCTTGTTTTAGCCCTCTGGCCCTCTAAGATATTAATATTTTAATGAACAGTACAATGCCATATTTGCCTCCGTCTCCAACCGAGGGCCAAACATAATTTATTATTTAAAAACTACAACTTAAATTAAAATCCAACGACTAAGTGACGTCAGCTAGCCGTTGGATTTGAATATTTTTTTTTCTATAAATAGGGTGGATATTGGGCTATAATTCACACAACTTTGAATTCAATCTATTTCAATTCAAGTTTGCAATGAATTCCAACTTTGGATCCTCTTCGGATTCCAATTGGGGGTCCTCATCCAATTCCAAATTGGAAGCAAAATGGGCGTAATTGAGACGAGAAGATGAGGAGTCTAATGAAGAAGTTTAAGTAAGGCGTAACAAACAAAACAAAGCAGTAGCCATGGCTGGGGCCATGGTGTGTCAGCCAACTGAGGAACAACCTCAATGGGTTGGCTTTGTTACTGGTCGCTCTTACAAACCACGAAACAAAGCGATGGTGCATGCCAATTTGTTGAACAACTACTTCAACCCCAACTCAGTGTACACATGAGAGGATTTCAGACGTCGCTTCCGGATGAGGCGTCATGTCTTCGAGCGTTTACTTCCTGATGTCTAGCACGTCAATCCATACTTTCGACAGAAGTGGGACAGAGCAAGCTGCCTTGGTTCTCACCTCTTCAGAAGGTTACTGTTGCACTCCGAATAATGGCCTATGGCTCCCTACCTGATTCGATGGATGAAATCCATGGTATGTCTGAGTTTACATGCCTTGATACTCTTGAACAATTTTGTGACACAATTGTTCAGGTTTACAAAGATGAGTACCTCCGCGAGCCAAATCAATAAGATTTGAATTTGCTCATTCGCAAAGCTGAAGACTGTGGGTTTCCGTGTCACGCCCCAATCCCGACATACGTCCAAGATCGACACATGACGTCCCTAAATGCTCGTAACTCAACATACCCCTCCTTTTGAATATGCACAAAATATAATTCAAGATCCAAATGCATAATAATTTTGCGTATAGTTTATGGCTGCATATAACCTCTTCGTTAGACTGCCTACGTACCCTCAATAGGGATCAAGCCATTCATAGTTCAACTTTTCTCTACACTCAAATATTCATCACATAAACTGCCATATTTCAACATAATGCACAATTCAGAGCGTGCAACATCTCAAGGAACAATCGACGAGGCGCAATAATAATCTATAGCCATATTGGTCAATGGTATATCATAATCATAACAATTACATCCAACAACATCCAATAATCACACCAAATAATAACCCATACAACACACCGACATGTAGGGCTAGAGCGACACAGTTCGGCCGAAGACTACATCTTTGAAGTTGAAATCAAATACAAGGAACCAAGTCACCAAAGGGATTCCGGACCACTCAACGGAATCAACTCAGGATACGATTCCGGACCATCACTCAACGGAATCGGGGAGTACCATGCATATAGAACCACCCAATGGAATACAAGCTAGATACGATTCCAGACCATCATTCAACGAAATCGCAGAATAAAAGGGATTCCGAACCATCACTCAACGGAAACCGAGCCAGGGTACGATTTCGGACTATCACTCAACGGAATCCGAACCAGGATACGATTCCGGACCATCACTCAACGGAATCCGAACCAGGATACGATTCCAGACCATCACTTAACGGAATCGAGTGGAAGACCAAGGGATACAACAACGGCTTAAAGAAACAATACAAGAACCAAGTACTTAATTTAGAAGGGCTAAATGACACAAAAAGTGAAATAAGGAAACAAGATGTGAAACAAGTGTCTAAGTAACAAACCCCATGACAATAGGTTAACGGTCCACTACTAGCCCTCACATTTCATCACATCAATCCAATCATACAATAGAAACCATATTTCCAAAGCACAAGTCAAATCATACTTAATGAAAATAGATCGATGGCCAGAAATAAAAATAACACTTCAATAGAATTCACATTCAATAAACATAGGTCTATGGTATGTATATATATAAAATTTACATTTCAATAGAATTTCATTTATAACCCATATCATATTCACAGATGATATTAATATGAGAAATCAAGGTAATAGCTATATCACATATATTCAAGTCACTCTCAAACCAATGTGGTCCCACTAGATTTTACTTAGCCTTTCATAGTACTAATTTTATTATTTAGAACGTTTCGAGACATGTTGACCAAAAGTCAATTCTCGATCAACAGTAGGATCCACAACGCTACATCATTTGATCCAGTAGATCTACACATCGGATTCTAGATCCGCAACTTCCTAAGGTCCACATTATGCTCAAAAAACAACATACTAAAATCTCAACACAATCCGACGGTCGGATCTCTGCCAATTACTAGAATTAAGTGGCGGTCAACAATATATTTTACAAACTTAGAAATCCAATTAGGGAAGATACATATGTCGGATTCGTGATCCGTAAGTTTCTATGATCCAAAAATATTATGTTCTATCACGCATTAAGGTTTGGTGACAATCCAACGGTCGAATCGTTGATTCACAATTTGACCAAGTAAGGTATCGTAATGAAACTAAGTCCACACAATCAAATTACGTCATACGGATATCAATTATAAAATCAAGGTATCTATTTGAACTTAAAAGGACATCGTCGGCCCACTAGCCAGGCCGCCGCCCCGATTTCCGGAAAAATTCAACTATTTTTAAAAATTACCAAAAATTATAAAAATGAAGATCTCAATGAGTAGAGTAAGTTTTATACCTGTGGCCAAGTCCAATTTTGCTGGGAAATGCCCCAAATTAGCTCGCACCCGTTGGAAACCTTAGAATGGGTGAGCTTCGATTCGTCCACTCTGGTGTTCTGTCGCCCCTAAAACTGATTGGGCTTTGTTCCAGGGCTCAAGGGGAGTCTAATGGTGGTGGAGATCGACAGGATTACAGCGGATCGCCATCAAACCATCCCTTGAACTTCGGTGATGGTCCTCACGAATTTGGACCTAAAAACCCACAATCTTGGGTGGAGATGATAGATGGGAGATTGTGGAAGAGGTTGCAGGTGGTGGATGTGGCGTTTCAACAGAAAAAATGGCAGGAGGAAGCCGGAATCAAGTCGGGTTGAAACCGGGTTGGTGGTGTGTGCACGGGTTGGAAAGAGATAACCCTTTTTTTCTTTTCTGCCACTCTCGTGGCTTTCTTTTCCTCTTCCTTTCTTTCAGACACTCCCGTGGCTTTTTCTTCTCTTTTCTTTTCTTTTCTTTTTTTCTTTTTTATCTTTCTTTTTTACAACAACTTCAAACGTCCGTAACTATACTATTATAATCCGGACTCGCAAACGGCTTTCGCCTATGCGTTCGTGATCTCGATATCTATTCAACAATATAAATTGTGACCTCGAATGGTCTACGGATTTTAAATAATTAATTTCCTGAAAAAATAATATAAAATCTCTATAATACCAATACGTAGATTATAATAATGAAATCCAGGAACGAGATTTCACATTCCGGGCATGATAGGGTCATTAGACTGCATGCATTGGGATTGGAAGAACTGTCCCACTAGATGGCAAATAGGCTTTATCGGAAGGTTGAGAAAGCTAACTGTTATGTTAGAGGCGGTTGCCTCATATGACACATGGATCTAGCATGCTTTCTTTGGAGTCCCTGGATCCCAAAATGACATTACAATTCTTAGGCGTTCACTCCTTTTCAATAACTTGACGGAAGGTAAAGCACCTAGACTTGACTATTACATCAACATCCGTTAATACAATATGGGGTATTATTTGGTAGATGGCATCTACCCAAAGTGGGCGACACTTGTCCAAGCAATTCCAAACCCTAGGAATGACGCAGAAAAGTTGTTTACTTTACACCAAAAGGCATACCGGAAAGATGTTGAGAGAGCTTTCGGTATTCTACAAGCACGGTGGAAGATCATCAGCGAACCGGCAAGAGGGTGGAGTCGAGAAAATTTGGACTCCATCATGATATCTTGCATCATATTACACAATATGATAGTGGAGGATGAGCAAGATGGTATATTGATAGAGAGTCCAATGACGACCAAGAAGATCCAAATAGGTCAAGAAGGGCTCATGCAAAAATATATGATGGGCCTAATTTGCCTTTCAAACCAAGAACTAGTAGTATCTCTATAAATGAGTACATGAGGCTATAGAATGATACGTTCTCGTGCTACAAACAAGTACCTACAACAGGATCTTGTTGCACATCTTTGGGCCAAAAGAAGCATGGAGTAGGCGTTTAAGTTTTATGTTGTTAAATGTTTTTAAAAATATTGTTTAAGTTTCATGTTGTAAAATGTTTTTTTTATGTTGTATAATTTGTATGTTGGTTAATGTTATTTAATGTTGTTTCATGTTACTTAATTTAATTTAATGTTGTATAATGGCTTAGGAAGTTATAGGAAAAAAATATAATTTAAAAAAAAATATATGAAACAAATTTTGTGAAATAGAAGTTAGAGGAAAAAAATTGAATTTAAAATAAAATGAAACAAATTTTGTGAAATAGAAGTTATAGGAAAAAATGGAATTTAAAAAAAATATGAAATAAATTTTGTAAAATAAAAGTTATAGGAAAAAAATAGAATTTAAAAAAAATATGAAAAATAGAAGTTATAGGAAAAATTTGTAAATAAATAATAATAATAAAACTGTATAAAAAAAAATACAAATGCAACGGCTAGCTGACGTCAGCTAGTCGTTGCATTTGAATTTAAGCTTAAGCATTCCTGTCGGTTATAACCGACAAGATTAATGTTTTTTCTGGCTAGCCCCGGGCCCTTTCATGCCATCTCCAACCGAGTGCTGGCTAGAGGGCTCGTTTTAGCCCTCTATTAGCCCTCTAACCCTCCAAATATTAATATTTTAATGAACAGTACATGACCATATTTGCCTCCGTCTCCAACCGAGGGCCAAAAGGCCAAACATAATTTATTATTTAAATTTAAAAACTACAATAACTTAAATTCAAATCCAACAACAACTTCAATTTAAAAACTACAATTTATATTTAAAAATTACAACTTAAATTTAAAAACGATTAATTAAATTTAAAAACTACATTAACTTGAATTTAAAAACTACAACAACTTAAATTTAAGGAGAAATTAGGTTCTCATCCTTACTTTTGCTACTCCATTGATTAAAACCTTATTCTTTTTCAATTTTTGATCAAGGTCCTTGGTATTAATAACATCATTAATTATTTCAATAATAAAATATTTTTTATTTCTAAATATATTCATTTAATGTTAAAAATGTTACCATTAGTATATTTTTATCATATATTTTTATTTTTAGTTTGTACCCATTTTTAATTTGTACCAATTTTCTTTTTAGTTTTAATTTGTACCCATATATTAATTTCTTTTTGTGCCCATATTTTTTAAAGTTTTATTTGTATTTGTACCCATATTTTTTTATTTATTTGTACCCATTTTTATTTTTGCTAAATGTACCCATGCTAATTATATGTACCCATTCATGTAATTTTTTCAAATTTTTAATCTTAAAATGTACTCATTTTTAAATATACCAATTTGTTATATGTAAAATGTACCACTTTAAAATCTATTCAATTTTTTTCTAATCCATTTTTAAACATATATGGGTACATTCTTTTTTCTTTGATTTGAGAATGTATCCATGTTAAGTTTAATCGAAAAAAATTACTAATATTATTAAGCCTAATATCTCTTTCTTTCTTTTTTTTTGATTTTGAAGAATGTACTCATATTTTGATACAATAATTTTTTGGTTAATTTTGATGAATGTACCCATATTTATATACACACACACACACACAATAGTATATTTATATTTTAATATTTTTAATCCCACAAATTATGGTTTTTTTATTTAAAATCTCATTAATATAAACAAATATAAATATAAATTTTTAATTTAAAAAATATAGTAATGTACATAGAAATAAATTATCACATTAATTTCAGGGACTTTAATCAAAAATTGAAAACCAATAAGGTTTTAGTCAAAAAATATTCATAGTTAGGGACCCCATCCAAAGTTTCCCTAAATTTAATATCCATAATCAACATTATCTTCATCATTCGACATTATAGGAGTATAGTCAGAGGTAAACAACTATCACCGGGTCATAATTGTTTTTTTCCTATAGGTATTTATAGGAAAAAAATTAGAATTTTTGAGAATTCAAAAAAAAAAAAAGGCTAAAAAAACCTAAAAAAAAAAAAAAAAAATTAGAATCCAACGGTAACTGGCACCAGCTAGCCGTTGTATTCAAATTTCTTTTTAAGCATTCCTGTCGGTTATAACCGACAAGATTAATGTTTTTTCTGGCCAGCCCTTGACTGGCTGCATGCAGCCCTTTGGCCTTTTTAGATTCCGTGGGACCCTCTCAGATTCCACGAGCCCACTGGCCTAGCCCTCGGTTGGAAATGGTTTTCGGGCTATTTTCCACCCTCTGGCTCTTTGGACCCTTCGGTTGGAGATGGCCTCAGATTCCGTGGGACCATCTCAGATTCCACGACCTAACCCTCGGTTGGAGACGGTTTTTGTAAAATAAAAGTTATAGGAAAAAAAATAGAATTTAAAAAAAATATGAAAAATAGAAGTTATAGGAAAAATTTGTAAATAAATAATAATAATAAAACTGTAAAAAAAAAATACAAATGCAACGGCTAGCTGACGTCAGCTAGCTGTTGCATTTGAATTTAAGCTTAAGCATTCCTATCTGTTATAACCGACAAGATTAATGTTTTTTCTGGCTAGCCCCGAGCCCTTTCATGCCATCTCCAACCGAGGGCTGGCTAGAGAGCTCGTTTTAGCCCTCTGACCCTCCAAATTTTAATATTTTAATGAACAGTACATGACCATATTTGCCTCCGTCTCCAACCGAGGGCCAAAAGGCCAAACATAATTTATTATTTAAATTTAAAAACTACAATAACTTAAATTCAAGTCCAACAACTTCTTAAATTTAAAAACTACAATTTATATTTAAAAATTACAACTTAAATTTAAAAACGATGAATTAAATTTAAAAACTACATTAACTTGAATTTAAAAACTACAACAACTTAAATTTAATATCCATAATCAACATCATCTTCATCATTCGACATTATAGGAGTATAGTCAGAGGTAAACAACTATCACCGGGTCATAATTTTTTTTTCCTATAGGTATTTATAGGAAAAAAAATTAGAATTTTTGAGAATTCAAAAAAATAAAAATAATAATAATATTAGAATCCAACGGTAACTGGCACCAGCTAGCCGTTGGATTCAAATTTCTTTTTAAGCATTCTTGTTGGTTATAACCGACAAGATTAATGTTTTTTCTGGCCAGCCCCTGACTGGCTGCATGCAGCCCTTTGGCCCTTTCAGATTTCGTGGGGCCCTCTCAGATTCCACGAGCCCACTGGAAATGATTTTCGGGCTATTTTCCACCCTCTGGCTCTCTGGACCCTTCGGTTGGAGATGGCCTCAGATTCCGTGGGACCTTCTCAGATTCCACGACCTAACCCTCGGTTGGAGACGGTTTTTTAACTATCTTCGACCCTCTGACCCTGTGGACCCCACCCCTTCGCCGCCGCCGCGGCACGCGCTTTGCTTTAGTTGATACTCAATATAAAAACCCCCCGCGCTTGCTTTAGTTGATACTCAATATAAAAACCTATGATTTTATGATCAGTCATCAATATATGAAAAACATGAATACCCTTGTTTTGATTTTCTCCATTTTTACTCTGCCCAGCTTTCTCACCAGTACGGAAGCAGTAGTATGGCTTTTCACATACTGCCCAAACACCACCACCTTCACCCCAAACTCCACCTTCCAGTCCAACGTCAACCGCCTCCTCTCCAACCTTTCGTCCAACGCCAACCGCTCCTCCAACGGCTTCTACAACGTCACCGTCCAAACCACAAACAACGCCGTCTACGGCCTCTTCCTCTGCCGCGGCGACGTCGTGGGCACCGACGCTTGCGGAACCTGTGTAGCCAACGCAACCGCCGTGGCCCGACAACGCTGCCCGGTAGAAAAACGGGTAGTGATCTGGTACGACGAGTGCATGCTACGCTACTCCAACGAGTCATTCTTCTCCACCGTCACTGATTGGCCCGGACTTTACATGCGGAGCACGCAGAACGCCACCGACCCCACGTTTCAGTTCAACAAGGTCATAGAGGCGAGTGTGAACCAGGCAGCCAGTGAGGCTGTCGGAGACGCCGACAAGTTCGGGACGAATCAGGCAAATGTTACTGGGTTGATTTCGGTGTACAGCCTCGGGCAGTGCACGCAGGACCTGTCGGCGATGGATTGCAACCGCTGTCTTCGGAGGGCCATAGCCCTACTTCCGGGTTGCTGTTATGGGAGACTCGGAGGACGATACGTGTTTCCGAGTTGTAATGTTAGGTACGAAGTCTACCCCTTCTACGCCCAGAACGCCTCGTCAGCACCTGAGCCTGCACCAGGGCCGCCTCCTCCTCCTCTCCCTCCTCCTAAAGGTAAAGTGACCAAATCTTCAATTCAAAATTAATTTTTAAAGTTGACAACTTTAAAGTTTAAGCAAATGTCAATTCGTTGAAATTTTATTCGAGCGATATCATACAAAAAAAGGGGTTCAAATTTGAGTGTAAGGGGTATAACCGTGACTGACGCTTCTGCTTTTAAGCATTTTTGCTTGAAATGCTTTCATTAAAACTCTATTAAGTGCTTCTAAGCATGTACTTCTTCGAAAAGTGCTTCTATTATGTAGTTTAAGTTTTTCTCCCAAATGTTGTCTGAAAAGCGAACTGTCACAAAACGTTTCTAACCTTTTTAGAAGCCCCAATCAAGTGATTATTGTATTATCAGATTAGTTTGTTAGGTAATTGATAGCTATTGTGGACTTTGGAACAGGGGAATATGGTGTTGTGCTGTGGCTGCTGATTGTACCCATTTTTTAATATTTTTTTTATTTTGCAGGAAAAAGTAAAATCCCAACTAGTACAATTGTTGCCATTGTTGTACCAATATCTGCATCTGTGCTACTTTTTGTTGTGGGTTACTGCTGCATAACAAGGAGAGCAAAATACAAGTACAATGAAGCAGCAGCAGACGAACCAAGCGGTAGAAAAATATATCCTTCTCCACTTCTCCTTTTGTTTATTCTCATTGATTCTCCTTTCATTTATTCCTCGTCTATAAACATTGTGCTTCTATGGCTTGGTCGGTTGTGCAGGTGAGAATGACATTACTACTGTCGAGTCTTTGCAATTTGATTTTGCTACCATCCAAGCAGCCACGAGCAATTTCTCCGATGATCACAAGTTAGGCGAAGGTGGTTTCGGTCAAGTTTACAAGGTATGTTAATCAGTATATGATATGAGTGCTCCTTCAGGTCTGCAAAGTTCAAACTTTTGTGCATGCAAAATCTGAATAATTTTGGAGCCTCAGAAGCTGTCCATGAATGCCATGAGTGGACATTCCATTGTTTGGTTGATGTTTTCTCGCAGGGTATACTTTCAAACGGTCAAGAAGTAGCTGTGAAGAGGTTATCAAGGGACTCTGGCCAAGGCACAGAAGAGTTTAAGAACGAGATGGTATTGGTAGCCAAGCTTCAACACCGAAATTTGGTTAGGCTCTTGGGATTTTGCTTGGAAGGCGAAGAAAAGATTCTTGTTTATGAATATGTGCCCAACAAAAGCCTTGATTATTTCCTATTTGGTTTGTACACTCAAACATCTGATTGTCTTTCCCTATTGCAATAGCAGTACTATATGTGTCGATGATAACTGGATTTTTATGGTTTTCAGACCCTGAGAAACAAGGACAATTGGATTGGTCAAGACGTTACAAGATTATTTCAGGAATTGCTCGAGGAATCATGTACCTGCATGAAGATTCCCGACTTAGAATTGTACATCGTGATCTCAAAACCAGCAATATATTGTTAGATGGGGAGATGCATCCAAAAATATCTGATTTTGGCATGGCCAGGATCTTTGGGGTTGATCAAACTCAAGCAGACACAAATAGAATTGTCGGAACATTGTAAGTTACCTATTTCATTCTTTTCTCACAACCACTTTTGTTTTGCAATTATTGAATTGAATCTGAAATGTTTTCTCGTTACATCTTTGTTATAATTTCTATACTGATTTTTATGCTCCTTGTAGTGGTTATATGTCTCCCGAGTATGCAATGCACGGACATTTTTCTGTCAAGTCCGATCTGTATAGTTTCGGTGTTTTAGTGCTAGAAATCGTCAGTGGCAAGAAGAACAGTTACTTCTTTCAGACGGATCCAGCCGAGGACCTCATGATCCATGTAAGCTCAAAATGAATTAGTATTCTGTTCTCCTGCATTGACGTAGCATCATGCGTTAAACTTTTGAATTTTATGCAGGCTTGGAAGTTATGGAGAGACGGGACACCTTTGGAATTGTTGGATCCATGTCTGAGAGACTCTTATTCGAGGACTGAAGTAATCCGATGCATCCACATCGGCTTACTTTGTGTTCAGGAAAATCCAGCTGACAGGCCTACAATTCAATCAGTAATTCTCATGCTCACTAGCTACTCTGTTACTCTGCCATTACCTCAACAACAGGCATTTTTCCTCCGAAGTAGAGCAGTGGGAAACATGTCAGAGGCAACGCTGGACTCCGCTCAATCTATCAACAAGTCATCTCCGTCTGTTTATGAAGGATCTATCACTGAATTATACCCTAGATAGTGTGAACAGATAAGCTAATACTGTTACGGATTGTATTATCTGCTTATATATACAACCTTCTCTAGACAATAACAAAATGCACCAACATGGTATCATCCGTCCTGAAAAAGATGAACGTTGTGCACTTAGAATTTATACGCCGAATTTCTGTTTATATGATAATAAATCACAAACTTTTGCAGGTGCTCGGACTGCACGTATCTGTTTATATTTATTTGTTAGAAAACATGAAACTTGAATTTCATTTCCTACTGATCGACCATTGGTAGGATTGAAAACATCAGAGATGCAAATGTAATATGTATTCTGAATTTCTTCAATGTCTTGATTTTCCACATAACGTGATTGACACGGCTTAGTAAGTCCTTTAATCTGTAATAACCGAATTAAACATTTTGACACTCATTATCGTAACCATCATTTTCAAGCATCTTCCTCAAATTTTACATACTACTTTTTTCATGTATTATTTACAACGTATAGACGTACATAGAACAGAAAAAGAAGATTATGCTCTTTTCTGCTAACCCATAATTATTTTAGTACATTGTAAATTTATTATGTGACACAAAAACTTAAAGGGGTAGAGAATCAAAGAAGATTCAATCCAGACCATGTAATCAGAAGAGATTCAATCCATACCCACAAAGGAGGAACCTTTTCCAAGATTCTGAAGACTAAAGAAGTCTCAAAAGCATTAATTGAACGTGTTCAATAGCATAAGTTGATTAGGTCAGTTGGTCAAGACACTTTCAGCCCTGTTATACCCAAGTTCAAGTTTAAGAATAGTAGCCTTGTAATAAGAAAGAAGCAAATAAAAATAAATAAATAAATCAAAGATGTAATTGTTGAATATTTGAGGAGGAAAAAAAGGGAAGGATAGTTTGGCCGAAATTTCCAATCGTCTTAACTCTTGGGACAAAACTTGTCTGCCGGTTCAAACACTCCTGTCAATTCTTGGCTACATTTCATTCATGAACGGGATCACTTCCAAAAACCAAAAGAAGAAGAACACGAAGAAACCGTCAAACACAGGTTACAGGTATATTAGCTGACCTAAACCATTCTTATGTACTGTTGAGCAAAAATTGTACACAATATGTAAACAAATAATTCACTCGACACAATTTCACCCTCGTTTATTTTTCTAAGGGGATTTTATTAATTTGAGTTTGACCCATTTTAGGCTACGCACCTATTAATTACAACCCTTCTTTTAGGAAAGGAATACCATTTGATTCCAATATGAATAAATCGTAACTTGGGGATTTGGGTGTTTATTTGATTTTGTGACTGCACATAGGTAGAGCCCTAGATTGCCTACATACCCTCATTGAGGGATCAAGTCACTCGTAGTTCTTTATGTATTTGTTGGGGTTTAATGCCTTGTGAAGTTTTAGTTCGTGCGGGTGAGGACATTGAGCCATTGGAGCTTTTGATGCCTTGTGCAGTTTTAGCTCCTGCATGCAAGGACTTTGAGTCATTGGAGCATTTGATGCCATGTGCAGTTTTAGCTCGTGCAGGCAAGGATTTTAAGCCATTGGAGCAGTTGATGCCTTGTGTAGTTTTAGATCGTGCGGTCGAGGACTTTGAGCCGTTGGAGCAATACATGGCTTCATGCCATTTGAGTTTTATTGCAGCTTCGTGCTATTTGTATCGGCTTTGTGCCATTTGAATTTGGAGTGCGGCTTTGTGCCGTTGGAGATTTGATACGGCTTCATGCCATTTGAGATTTTCCTTAGGCTTCGTGCCATTTGAATTTGGATTTGATACAACTTCGTGCCATTTGAAGCGGCATTGTGCCATTTGATACTTGACGTCGCTTTGTGCCATTTGAAATTTGGAGTGGCCTTGTGCCATTTGAAGCAGCTTTGTGCCATTTGAATTTTGCCATGGCTTCATGCCATTTGAGACTTTTCTTCGGCTTTGTGCCATTTGTATTTGGAGCGGCTTCGTGCCATTTGGAGACTTTGTGCTACTTGAAGCGGCTTTGTGCCATTTTAATTTGGATTTGGCTTTGTAGAAATTTTGTATCAATTATATGCCAATTGATACAATGGACAAATTTACTTTGGAGATCATGTCCATTAACTTCACTTGGAAATTTATACCAATTAATTGTTAATCG
Source organism: Malus sylvestris (assembly GCF_916048215.2). Taxonomy (NCBI): domain Eukaryota; kingdom Viridiplantae; phylum Streptophyta; class Magnoliopsida; order Rosales; family Rosaceae; genus Malus; species Malus sylvestris. The sequence continues at coordinate 41,021,680 of NC_062269.1, read as the reverse complement.
GTTTATGAGTTCAACTTGTTTAGTATTTGAAAGCTTCGCTTCAGATTTTTATTCCGCAACAACATCAGTTTAGAGTGCTCTACCAATTTCATTTGTAGCTCCTTGGTGGTCTTGTATTTGTTATTTGGGAGTACTAATAAGCCTTTGTAGAATTAGCTTTGTCTTTTGGGTTTTTGAACAGATAGACACCTTTTTAATTGTTGGGTCTTTCATCTTTTGAACCATCATGTGATTGCTTCATTTCCTTCATTGTGCAGAGGCTTTATTTGTATGACCAGGTTGAGGTATTGCCATAATTTGAAATCACCACCCAGGATATTATCATTTTTTTAGGGAGTTTTAACGAAAAGCCCACGGTACTGTTCACTTTAACGAAAAACCATATTTTTACACTAAAAAATCAATCCTGGTACTATTCACTTTACCCTTTAATTTGTCCTGATCGTTAAAACTCAAAGTTTTCAAGCCATTTTCATTAGTTTTTTTTTTTATCCTGTATCCACTTCAAGTCTTTCATAAGGGTTTGCTCATTTGAATTAACCATGTGAAAGGATCAGGGGGCTTTAACTTCCCTGTAGCACACTTGCTCATATTTTTGTCTTTTACTGCAATCCTCCATTACTTTGGAATCAACTCACCTTTTCTTAATGTTAGGGTATAGTTCTTAAGATTGAGACACTTGTCATAATCCTATCATATCAGTTAGTTAGGTTGTTAGAGTTGTAGCTTATAAACAACCTATATAAGACTAACCTGATGTAATTACTTACTGATTAAGAAATATACAGATTGTTCTTCCTCTCTCTAACATTCTCTTCTCTCTCTCTCTATAACTCCTCATCTGTTCTTCTTTCAATATACAAGATTACATTGTATGAATGATCAATTGATATAGCTTAACACTTAATAGCATGGCTTTCGGTGGAATAAGAAGGAAGAACGACTATTAAAGCTGCGAAGCTAGAACATCAAAGCTGCTACAGTATCGTCGTCTCGAGTATTGTACAAAGATTTCTCGACGAAAACTTATTTCTTTCATTTGCATTTGACTTGTAGCTTCTATCATTTTGTCTCCATCTTATCTTTTCTTTGTGGTTGCGTTAAATCTTCTAGCAACTTAGAAGACAACTTCCTTTATTTTGTTATTGCTTGTTGCAGCTTTCTTTTGCAGACTTTACAATCTTCATTTTTCCTTCTCTTTCAAATTCCTAGCACAAAAAGCTTTTTATGGAACTCATATAAAAAGCAGCTCCCATGTTAATTTTGTCCACGAGAATATTAGGTTAACGCCTGCTGGTTTTCTGCTACAAGTGAGACTGATATAGAAGTCATAATCTTGCAACTACTTGTTGCTTATGTCTGAGATAGAGACAATCCTCAACAGAGGTGGGAGTCGGCAAGAGCCTCGAGTGTTTCTTGGAGAGCTTTCTATGGGATTTAGAATCGCACATGATGAGCACCCCTTCTTTCTTTTCCTTTGTCTTGAAACCCTTGCCATTTTACCATGCTTGTTTCATGCACCATAATCAATTAATGGGGCCCAAGTTCATAATGCCAACGTGAATGGCATTCCAAGTTTTGGAGGAGCTTTTATTTTCTTCCCTTGCTGTTGCCTTCGGATTTTGTAAGATTTTAATCCTAATTGAAATAGGATTTTGAGAACATTGGCCTCTTGTTCAAGTCTTGCCAAACATATCATTTTCCTCCAGGTGGGAGAACCGTCTAATAGCAATGCTACGACGACAGGTGGCACGGATCACTGAGATTTGATTGGAACTTCATGAGGTGGTTTAGACCACCATGAAGAAATTCATGGGATTAACAGCAGCGGCACGGAGCACTTAGATTTGATTGGTACTTCACGGGGTGTGTAATACCCTGGAAAATTTAAAATATGTGATTGTGTGGAAATTTTTTTTTTCGATAGGTGAAAATGATGAAAATGCCCTAGGGGGCTAAACATAATTTTACGATGACGTATTTTATCCTCATATATTTTGTCATGTTTCTTGACATATTTGGATAGAGTTCGATCCTACGAGTGTGTAGGCGAAAACCGTTCGTGAAACGAAATTATAACAAAAGAGTTATTAACGTTTAAAACGAGGGTTATATTTGTAATTTTTGCTTCATCTTGAAGGCTCCAGATTTTAAGCCATTATCTATGATGACACGTGGACGGCTCAGATTAAAAGAAAAGAAGAGAAAGGAAGAAAAAAGAGTGGTGGATGGGGATTTTGGCCCAATGAGGAAGATGGAAAGGAGACACGGGAGAAAAGAAAAGGAGGGGGAAACCGGGTCTCCCTCAACTCGCGTGACCCAACCCGAATAGCAAAATCCCAACGCCAATTCCGGCGTCCTTTCGATGAACTGGGTGTCGCCACCACCCCCAAACAACTCCTCATCATCCCAGCTTCCATTTCCACCCAAGATTGAAGACGGTGGGTCATAATTTCACGAAGAAAAAACCCCGTCCTCTCTGGTGAGTCCAAGGGCACCCACGGCGGTTCTCGCTTTTTCTGAAGCTACCACCATCGACCACCACCATGAGTCGACTTCTCTTGAACCCAGGAATATTTCCCAAGCCTTGGTTGGGGCGGCGGAGCACCGGTGGTGGAGGATCGAGGCCACTCAAATTTCTAGGGTTCCAACTGGTTTTGAGTGAAATTGGAGATTTTTCCGGCCAAATTGGACTTGATCACAGGTATAAAGTTTGTTCTACTCTTCGAGATCTTCATTTTTGTAAATTTTGAGAATTTTTAGAAATAGTTGGAATTTTCCTGCGAGTCGGGGCGGCCGACTGCCATCCACGGCGGCGCATGGTCAGAGGGCGGTCAATGCTATTTTTAGGCTAATTCGATGTCCTAAATTTAGTTTTGATATTCGTATAACGTAGGTTGATCATTTGAACCTAAATTCACTACGATATCGTTCCTGATCAATTTGTGAAACGATGATCCGACCGTTGGATCGTCACCAAACTTTGATACATTGAAATACATAATATTTGAGGACCTAAGGAACTTGCGAATCAGGAATCCGACATACAGATCTTCCCAAATTGGAATTGTAAGTTCGTAAAATAAAACGTCGACCGCTACTTGATGTTGTGATTGGCGGAGATCCGACCGTTGGATCGAAATGAAATTTTAGTATGTTGTTCGAGAAGTGAAATGTGAACTACGAATGGCTTGATCCTTCAGTGGGGTACGTAGGTAGTCTAATGAGAAGGTTAGATGCAGCCATAATAAAATACCTAAGATTTTTTTTTCTTTTAGTGAAATTTGGCTAAGAAAATAATTTTGGGCTTGTCTTAGTAATTAGCTTCCGAATTAGAAATTTCGGGTCGTTACAAATTGGTATCAGAGTGAATGATCCTACTTCCAAATTTGTATATTCTTCAATTCATATTGATGTGAATTCTGATATGCAATGTGAATGCATTATTTCATAATTTTGTGAATAATGTGCTATATGAATTATAATATGCATTGCGGTTGCATTATTTCATAATTGTTGTGATCAAAGTGATATTCATGTGATATATATATATATATATATATATATATATATGTGTGTGTGTGTGTGTGTGTGTGTGTGTGTGTGTGTGTGTGTGTGATACCTATATGACGTGCATTGTGATTTTGGTGCAATTTCCATGGCAACTATGGAGTTTTGTGAGTGGAAATTATGATTTTCATTGTGGTTACACTATTTCATAATTTCTATGAATATGTGAGTTACACATATGTATTATGGATTACCAATGTGTGTTGTTGCAAGCACTGGTTTCTGTAGATTGTAAATGCAGGTTCCCTAGATGATTTTGATGATTTGAGAGTGAAAGGGACTGTGAGGTTCCCCTGGGTTTCGATCCCCTAAACTTTCAGAGTGTGTTATATGGTCGGGCTACTCCTGCGGGATAGTCTATATGGTATGGCCGTTGGAAATGGACACTCCTGGTTTGAGAGTTACTAGGAGTGAGGGGCACTGCGAGCTGCCTTAGGTTTTGATCCCCTAAACCTCTGGAGGCCTACATAGCCGAACTTGTACCATATCCCGTGGGGAGGGTACTTGGTTCTGGGGTGTAGGATTAAATGGACACTCTCGTTACTCTACTTCGTGCTGTTGTGGTTAGATTGAAGTGAGGGTAATCGACCGTGGGACTAGTCATCAGATTGGATTACGTTGGCACACGAATTCTGGGAGTGAATCGTGGTGACAGCTGTGTATAGCCAATAATGGTAAGTGATTTTATCAGTGATTATGATTTGAAATTCCAATGATTTGGCTAGAATTTCTTATATTTGAATTGCCAATTTAAATGGTTTGGTTTGAAATTGTGATTTTTGCCTAGCCACTGATGATTATGGCTTGGTATTTTGATATTTATTTGGCCTATGATCGTTACGGCTTGAACTTATGATATTTGTTTTGCCACGAATGAAAATGGAAATAATGGCAAGTGGTTTTACCAATAGTAGATGTGGCTTGAAATTCTGATATTTATTTGGCCAATGATGGTTTGGATAGAATTTATGATATTTGTTTTGCCGAGGATGAATATGGCAAAAAACAAAAAAAATATTTTGATGTTTGATATCGCCAGTCATTGTGGCTAGAAATCTCGAGGAAGAATCGTGGTTACAGTTGTGTATAGCAATGATGGTAAGTGGTTTACCAATAATGGTGATAATTATTTTGCCAATGTGAATTATGGCTTCATGTGATATTTATTTTGCCAATGCGTATGGCTAGAATTTTCGATAATTATTCTACCAATGAGCATGGTAGGAAACCTGAGTATAAATGATTACTTAGTGGAAGTATTTATTTCTGGGACTTGAATAAAATCATAGACTGAGGTTATGATTTTATTCACTATAAATACAATGCTGGAATTAGTGTTAATTCCTTGTAGTTATTCGAGGGTAGAAATCTCGAGGACGAGATTTATTTTAATGGGGGTCGAATGTAATACCCTAGAAAATTTAAAATATGTGATTGTGTGGAAATTTTTTTTCGATAGGTGAAAATGATGAAAATGCCCTAGGGGCTAAACGTAATTTTACGATGACGTATTTTATCCTCATATATTTTGTCATGTTTCTTGACATATTTGGATAGAGTTCGATCCTACGAGTGCATAGGCAAAAATCGTTCGTGAAACGAAATTATAACGAAAGAGTTATTAACGTTTAAAACGAGGGTTATATTTGTAATTTTTGCTTCATCTTGAAGGCTCCAGATTTTGAGCCATTATCTGTGATGACACGTGGACGGCTCAAATTAAAATCAAAGAAGAAAAAGGAAGAAAAGAGAGTGGTGGATGGGGATTTTGGCCCAATGAGGAAGAGGGAAATGAAACACGGGAGAAGAGAAAAGAAGGGAGAACTGGGCGTCGCCGATTTTGGCATCCTTCCTGTGAACTGGGCGTCGCCACCACCCCCAAATAACTCCTTGTCATCCCAGCTTCCATTTCCACCCAAGATTGAAAACGGTGGGTCACAATTTCACGAAGAAAAAACCCTGTCCTCTCTGGTGAGTCCGAGGGCACCCACGGCGGTTCCTGCCGTTTCTGAAGCTACCACCATGAGTCGACTTCTCTTGAACCCAGGAATATTTCCCAAGCCTTGGTTGGGGCGACAGAGCACTGGTTGTGGAGGATCAAGGCCACTCAAATTTCTAAGGTTCCGACGGGTTTTGAGTGAAATTAGAGCTTTTTCCGGCCAAATTGGACTTGGCTGTAGGTATAAAGTTTGTTCTACTCTTTGAGATCTTCATTTCTGTAAATTTTGAGAATTTTTAGAAATAGTTGTAATTTTCAAGCGAGTCGGGACGGCCGACCACCATCCACGGCGGCGCGTGGCTAGAGGGCCATCAATGCTATTTTTAGGCTAATTCGATGTCCTGAATTTAGTTTTGATATTCGTATGACGTAGGTTGATTGTTTGAACCTAAATTCACTACGATACCGTTCTTGATCAATTTGTGAAACAACGATCCGACCGTTGGATCGTCACCAAACTTTGATACATTGAAATACGTAATATTTGAGGACCTTAGGAACTTATGGATCGGGAATTCGACATACGGACCTTTCCGAATTGGAATTGTAAGTTTGTAAACTAAAACGTCGATCGCGCACTTGATGTTGTGATTGGTAGAGATCCAACCGTTGGATCGAAATGAAATTTTAGTATGTTATTCTAGAAGTGAAATGTGAACTACGAATGGCTTGATCCTTTAGTGGGGTACGTAGGTAGTCTAACGAGAAGGTTAGATGCAGCCATAATAAAATACCTAAGATTTTTTTTCTTTTAGTGAAATTTGGCTAAGAAAATAATTTTGGGCCTGTCTTAGTAATTAGCTTCCGAATTAGAAATTTCAGGTCGTTACAAGGTGGTTTAGACCACCCCGAAGAAATTCATGGGATTGATGATAGTGACACTAAGAACTTAGATTTGATTGGGTTTAGGTTTAGACCACCCTGCTGCCGGAGCACTTAGATTTGATTGGAACTTCACGGGGTGGTTTAGACCACCCCGAAGAAATTCATGAGACTAATTGCAGCGGCACAGACTGCTCATTTTTCTTCTCGGCATGGTCGAACTTGCTGGGCAAAGGTATTCGACGGTTGTATTCCACTGCTTGTAACCCATAGAAGTGGGGAGGTTGTGCAGCTGCTTGTGACCGGTGACGCAACGACTGGGGGAAGTGGGGAGGTTTCAACCTTCCTTCAGTTGTGAACATCCAAAGGCCTACGACTTTATACTTTGGTTTGAAATCGCAAATGATGGTGTTGTGATGGGAGAAGCAAGGAAGCCTTCCTTTGGTCTTGCTTAATTTTTTTTTTTTTTTTTTTTGCTGAGAAAAGAAAGGGAACCAAAGTCCTTGGAAGTTTGACGAGGAAGGAGTTGTTGAGAAGGATTTGCAGAGCCCAACCTTTTCTCTTCTTATTTTGGGGAAGAGAAATATAAAAGGAAAACTAATGAAAATGGCTTGAAAACTTTGAGTTTTAATGATAAGGAAAAAATAAAGGGTAAAGTGTATAGTACCAAGTTTGACTTTTTAATGTAAAAATATAGTTTTTTTGTTAAAGTGAACAGTACTGCGGGCTTTTCGTTAAAGCTCCCAACTATAAAATGTCCACATGCCAAGTTCTGAAGAAATAATTAAGGGTAAAAGACTGTTTACTACCCTCATGTTTCTTGGTTTTCAACATTTAGTACATCAAGTTTTTTTCGTCTCAGAGTCATACCTAAAGTGTAAATTTTGGGACAGTCTCATACATCCGTTAGTCAAACTGTTAAGTTTCCCGTTAACTGTGACGTGGTGCCCATGTGGACACTGACTGGGCGCCATGTGTCATCCACGTGGAAATAAAAAAAAATATTTATAAAATAAATAAAAAAAAATTATATATATATATATAATTAAAAAAATAAAAATAAACCTTCATCTTCCCCAGATTCGAAGGAAGAAGAAGAAGAAGAAGAAGAAGGAGAATGAAGAAGAAGGAAGAAGGAGAAGAAGGGGAAGGAAGAAGGAGGAAGGAAGGAGAAGAAAGAGGAAGAAAAAAAAAAGGTTGCAGTCAGAGGAAGAAGAAGAACAATAAGGAAGAAGAAGGAAAAAGAAGGAGGAAGAAGAAGAAAGAAGAAAAAAAAAATCTTCCCCAAATTCGGAGGAAGAAGAAGAAGAAGAAGAAGAAGAAGAAGAAGAAGAAGAAGAAGGAAGGAAGAAGGAGAAGAAGGAAGAAGAAAAAAAAAGTTGCAGTCGAAGGAAGAAGAAGAAGAAGAAGGAAGGAGGAGGGGGAAGAAGGAGGAAGAAGAAAAAAATAAAAATATAAAAATCTTCCCGAATCTGCAACCCAGATTTGGAGGAAGAAGAAGAAGAAGGAAGAAGGAGGAAGAAGAAAAAAAAAGAAAAAAAAATCTTCCCTAGATTCAGAGGAAGAAGAAGGAAGAAAAAGGAAAAAGGAAGGAAGGAGGAAGGAAGTAGGAGAGGAAGGAGGAAGGAAAAAAAAAGTTGCAGTCGGAGGAAGAAGAAGTAAGAAGGAGGAAAAAGAAGAAAAAAAGAAAAAAAAATCGAATCTGTAACCCAGATTCGGAGGAAGAAGAAGAAGAAGAAGAAGAAGGAAGAAGGAGGAAGACGAAGGAGAAAGAAAAAAAAATCTTCCCCAAATTCGGAAGAAGAAAAAAAAATAGTTGCAGTCGGAGGAAGAAGAAGAAGAAGGAAGAAGAAGAAAGAAGAAAAAGAAAACAAATAAAAAATAAAAAATCTTCCCGAATCTGCAACCCAGATTCGGAGGAAGAAGAAGAAGAAGAAGTGGAAGGAAGAAGGAGGAAGGAGAAGGAAAAAGGAGGAAGAAGAAAAAAAAAATCTTCCCCAGATTCGGAGGAAGAAGAAGGAGAAGGAAGAAGAATGAAGAAGGAGAAGAAGGAGGAAGGAAGAAGGAAAAGGAAGAAGAAAAAAAAAAGTTGCAGTCGGAAGAAGAAAAAAAAAACGTAGATGACACGTGGCGCCCAGTTAGTATCTACATGGGCGCCACGTCACACTTAACGGAAGACTTAACGGTTTAACTAACGGATGTATGAGACTGTCCCAAAATTTACACTTTAGGTATGACTCTGAGACGAAAAAAATTTGATGTACTAAATGTTGAAAACCACGAAACATGAAGGTAGTAAACAGTCTTTTACCCAAGAATTAAATAACTTTAAGGGAAGAATATTACCTTTTGGACTCTTTCAATTCTCTTGCTTGCCGTCTATCTCTTCTTCCTGACAATTGCTTCCTATTTGCTTATGCTCCCTTCTCCTTGTCCTCCTTTTGTCGATTTTTTTTAATTATTTTTATTTTTTTACCTCAACACATACACAAGGTAAGTACAAGGTGGGTTTAATCAAAAGATAATATTAAAGAAATTAAAATTTTAAACTAAATGACGTGTCATTAATAAAAAAATATGCACGTTAATCAACATAATTTAATTATCAACAACCATATTATTTAGTTTAATCTCTCTAGAATCATCTTTGTTTTTAGGGAGTTTTAACAAAACACTCCAGGTACTGTTCACTTTTAACGAAAAACCACATTTTTACCTTTAACTAGCACTATTCACTATACCTTTAAAAGGGTTTTTCGTTAAAAGATAAGTTTTTTTAGACTTTTCGTTAGTTTTCCTTTGTTTTTTTTTATACTAATTCACCACTAAACAATTGGTCATTGGATAGAATAGTGCAACTTTTGAACAAGTTGCAAGCACTTACTAAACAATAATGGCACAGAGACTAAAATCTGGTGGGTAATTATAAGAAAACTAAATTTGTAGATAAAATTTACAAACTAAATAATGTGTCATCAATATGAATGAGTACGTTATCAATGCTTAAGTTATAATTCAATTATCAACTTCTATGTCGTTTAATTTGTAAAATTTTATATATAACATCATTGTCTGTAATGTATTCAGACTCCATATAAACATAGGAATTAAATATTTTTAGACGAACTTTACGCTCTGTCTAAACTTTTTTATATTTTTCTGTTTTAAAATTTTTAAAATGTTGGTTCGAGTGATTTAATTATTTTCATCCTTTCTATCTCTAGATGTTATTGCATCTCTTCATGTTAACAATTTAATGTATCCATATTGATAGATAATATTTATTTTAATCCGTTTATTAATCTCCTCTTTAACTTTGTTGCCCTTTTTTCCCCTTTTTTTTTCTTTTTTTTTTGGGTTGCTTTTATTTGCATAACCAATTGTAAAGAAACATGCGGTTCAAGGCTCCACGTCAGACATTGACTATGAGACTATAGCTTCAAAAATTGAACCTGGTGATTGCTATGAAATCATAAATTTTCGGACCACTAGAATGAAGGGGTAGTACAAGGTGGTGCCGCATGAGACCCAACTTATTTTCAGTGGTAAAACAAACTTCAAAAAGCTATCAAATGTGTTTCCACCCATTCTCGACACCGGTTTCTCTTACTGGATTACAACACCCTTTATCCGCACTTGAACAAAGTTGACATTCTTACAGTGATATTATCATACGTGTATCCATATATACAGATTAAAAACACTAATGTTTATTTTTGATAAATTATTTTTCGTAACATGCTTATTTTTACCTTTTAAATTGCAAGATGTCATTCGTCATCTCACTGCAGTACAATGTTTAGAGCCAAAACAGATTAATCAAAGGGTAGCATTGTTCGTGTCAGGAATTTCCGTCGGGGATGTTTCCTGGCCGACGAGCACATAGCTCCCCTGGAGGTTGGCGCCGGTTGAGGGTTGCTGTCGGGCTTCTGCTTCTCTGTCGGGCGTTGTCGGGCGAGTCTAGTCGGGCAAGTCTCGTCGGGCAAGACTTGTCGGGCAAGACTTGTCGGGCAAGACTCTTCGGGCAAGGCTGAAAGAGAAGGACAACGTTAACTTTGAGAGATGCCTTTGTGGGGCCTTAGGTGTAGGCCTTGAGGCTCACAATCAAGGTTAACATTTAGGTGCTCAGGCGTGCCACTGCCATCTTTAGCATGGCAGATGTAAAATGGTTGTCGTGCTTTAGTTGTACATATGTATGTATCCGAGAAACCGTGTTAGTTATAACAGGTGCCTTTGTGGGGCCTTAGGTGTAGGCCTTGAGGCTTCCCATAAATAACTAAACCAGTGCTCGAAGGCATCATATTTGTTCTCGTGGTTGTAGGAGTTTTCTAACTATTATACTTCTGATTACCCGAATCCAAGAAGTAGAATGAACCCAAATATGTGCCTTTGTAGGGCCTTAGGTGTAGGCCTTGAGGCTTCCCATCAGAGTTCATTCTTATACTTAGACTCTTTAGATCGCCGAACGGAATGAATCCAAATGGATGCCTTTGTGGGGCCTTAGGTGTAGGCCTTGAGGCTTTCCATTAGAATCCATTCCACACTCAAACGTTCTATGATAATCATGGTATAATAGAAAGAAAACTAGAAGGTAGATTGATTACTTGCGCCCCAAGTAACTTCGGACTTCTCGTTTATCAAGGACTGTCGTGGATGGGTTAAGTCCACATAAAGTTCTTTTTTATGCCTTGAGGCCAAGGACTTTTCACTGATCAGATTTACATGCCCGAGGGCTTAGTACTTGGATCTGGTTTGAACACTGATAATATATTCAAATCGGATTCAAGTGCTGAGAAAGCTTTTTAATGGTCATGTTGCTAGAAATAACTTGCATATAACGGGAAGTATACAACATATTGAAAAGACAAAACTAAAGCAAAGAAGGTCGGGCAAGGTTAAACCTTATCGGGTAAGGTTGCTCGTCTTGCAGGTTCCTATCTTTGTAGTTTTGTCAAAGGTCTGAAAGCTTAGAGGGGTAGAGAGAGAGATTACAAAAGATGAATCGATACTACAGCAAGGTTGAACAAGGTAGCAGAGCTATTACAAAAGGTTGAAGAGAGGGTTATCCCGAGAGGGATGAAGGCTTGTCCCGAAAGGGATGAAGGCTGACTACAACTTTGTTTTGAAGGCAAATCTGGCTTTGAGCAGAGTTTGTGCTTGCATTTGTTTGTTTGTTTGAGTATCCTTATTCCTGGTTTCTCCTTCTTCTTATATAGACAACTTGGCTTGGCTCTTGTAGCAGTGGCCTTGCCCGAATGCGGTTTGAGGGTGATGACTCATCAACTATTTTACATGGACTGCCATCATAAAGTACTTTATGGGCTGTATAGCTGATCAGTCTATACCACTTGGCCTTTGGGTAGGTAAGCAAGTGGTCTTCATGAACTGCACCTAGTCAGAAAAGGCCCTTTCTGCCTTCTGGGCTTCGACTGGGCTTCGGCTATCTTCCCTTTGGGCCTCCTTTCGGGCCAGCTCCTTTCTTGAGCCCAAAGTTTAGGTTTTGATCCAAACAGTGCCCCCTTCAATCAATATTTAGCCTGGAATTCCAAGCGCCAATATTGATTGAAAAAACTTTTTATAAAACCCACGAATCCTTTGCAGTTGAACTCCTCGATCCCCTGTATTCACAGCAAGAAATCCTTCTCTAATTTGTCGCCCTCGTCATCTTCCTTGGTATTCCGTTCTCGAACTCCTTCAAATGACTGCGGAATCTAGCCAAACCCAACCCTCTTACGAATCTGGCGAACGAATCGCCACTCTTCGTCGCCTACTTAATGGGCTGCATCGCCCTCGGGCAGGTCTGCACTCCGAGCTTTTCTTTGAGGTGCATGGGGTACAATCATTGGGTCTGGCCTGGATTTCTCGGGTCCCTTCGGTGGTGGAGAGCAACATGCCTAAAGATAACTGGTTTTCCCCAAATCCCTATTTGGCTAGGTCGGGCATCTCTTCCTCCAAATGGTCATCATATCATCGAGGCTTTCGTCTGATGAATGACCCTGCCTGGGCTCAATGGATTGATGATTTAGAGCCTACTTTTAAGAGGAAATTGATGAATAATGGAATTTATGAGTTAATCATGCTCTCGAAGACCACTATTATTCCCAAGCCCGAACTACTTGTTTCCGCCCTTCTTTTCTGGAATTCGGGCACAAATACCTTTGACTTCCGTATGGGCCCCATGTCTCCCACAATTCTTGACATGGCTCAAGTTTTCGGTTTAAGGCCCTCGGGCAGGATAGTGGACGTCACTCAAGATTGGGTTCAGTCCTCTGTCACTGGAAGCTCAAGTTCTTCAGCTGCCTTCCTCTCTTTGAACTATAACTCTGCCACTTTCAAGAGTTATGGGACCTCCTTCAAAGGATTCATCCCCTTTGTAAAGGAGAATTTTGGGGTGGGCTCACCTCGGGTTGATAAAGATCAGAAGCACATGTATTTCCTCTTATACTGGCTCAACAAGCACATCTTCCCCAACAAGTCTAAAGGGGTGAGGGTTGAATTGATCCCCCTAGTAGAAGCTCTCCACAACTTTGATGACGTAGCTACAGGTACATTCCTTCTTTCCCATCTTTATCATCTTCTTTTTGAAATGACTCAAGGTGAGCCATTTGAGACCAACTTGAATGAACCAATATGGATGATACAAACTTGGTTTCAATGGTATTTTCCGGAATTTCGGGCTGCTAATCTGGTGTTCCCTGAGGGTGTGGCCCCTGCCCGAGTCCTGGCTGAAGTTGCCCCTATAGATCATTCCACTTTTGCCTGCTTCTATTTCTTCAGAGTTTGCAGGACTCGGTCAGATTTAGAATGGGGTGCGTCGGTCCTAAGAAGATATCCTTGGTTTTCTGACCAAGTCTTTCAAGATGCCCCTGGCGAGGATGCTACCCCCTTTTGTAGAGAGAAATTTATTAGTTGCATTCAATCGAGAGACATGGCCTGGGGAGTTCGGGGTAATAGATATGACCGAGGCCTGGAAGTGTACCATCCTAACTTCTGCAGCAGGCAGTTAGGATTTAGACAGGCCATTCATGTCCCGTTCTTCGACTCTGTCCATTGTGGCACTTCATTCCGGTTACCAACTCCCTCTGAAGTAACATTCCGGGCTGCCCGACGCAGTCTTGACGTAATGAGTCAAGCGGCCCGAAAGTCCATCATTCTCAATTTTGAGTGCACCTCGCTCTTCTCTTCTTGGTGGGAAGACAAATGGACTAAGAAGTATGGATGAGATTTGAAAGAAACTCACGATCGCCTTTTCAACCAACTTTCACTTAAGTCATATCCTGGCTCGGGCGAACTTGAAAATTGGAAGGATATGATTCAAGAGAAGAACCGGTTACTTCTGATAGGTACTTCTCTTTCAATTTGATTTTGCTTCCCTTCTGAAGTTGTTTTATCCTGATTTTTTGTTGAATTCTACAGCTCCGGCGGATGTTGAATCGGAAGTTATTGAATCCGAGGATGATTCTGCTGATGCTGCAATTCTTCATGGAGCTGCCGCAGAAGCCGGGAGACGAGAAGCTGGGGAGGGTGCAGATGTTTCAGAATCCTTTGGAGATTCAGGAGCTGAAGAAACACCTGAGGCACTTATCAAAGCACATAAGCGAAAGAAAGCGGCGGTGACTAGGACTTCAGATCCTGATCCAGTACCTCTGCCCAAAACCACCCGACCAACTCTTACTAGAAAAAGTAAGAGAGCAAGAACTACCGCTCATCCTAAGTCATCAGCCCCATTAGTTCCTGAGGCAGGCAGAAAGAAGCAACAATCCTCAAGTGAGTTTCTATTTTTCTTCAAACTGTTACCTTTCCCTTTTATCTAATTGTCTCCATCACCGGCAAACAGGGCCCCAAGCATCTAAAAGACCAATCCTTGCTTCTAAGGAGGAACCACTAAGAGCTGCAATGCTCAAAAAGGCCGAAGAACTACAAAATACTGCCCTCAGAGAACTTGAGGTATGATTTATATATTTTCTTTTAGGCTTCTTCTTGCTCTTATATGACTCTAAATCTGATTATTTGACTCAGGCCGCAAGAAAGGAAAAGCTTTCTCCGCCCGAAGCTTCTCCACAATTTGCCCGAGAGACAAGCCTACTGTGGATGCAAATTTCTTCCTCCTTGATCTTGGACAATTTTGCACCTACAAAACAATTAACACCTTAGGTTAAGGCCAAAAGCCTCACACGCCCACGATGAATGGGGGGGGCTTTGGCCGAAGAACCTCCGATGCCAAAGTTAGAATTTAGAGAGAAAGAGTGTTTAGAGAATTTTGGGATTTTTGCCAAAGTGTTGGAATTGATTTTTTGATTAGAATAGGTGCCTATTTATAGAGTTAGGAGGTGGCTAGGGTTTTAGGTTTAATTTAGGTTTAATTAGACAATTTATTTGGCTATTTAAACATAAAATGAATGTTTTGGTGGTTTTTGGAATTAATTGGCTAGTTAATTAGGATAATTAAAAATGGAAAATGGTGGAAAAGGTAGAGAATATGATAGGCTCTTTTTGGATGGGAATGGCCGGACCTTGGTGTGATTTTGTGGTGATTTGGTGATGTAAATAGCCTTTAATATATTGATTATATTAATGGGAACTTTAACGAAAAGCACCTGGTACTGTTCACTTTAACGAAAAACCACATTTTTACACTAAAAAGTCAATCCTGGTACTATTCACTTTACCCTTTATTTTGTCCTTATCATTAAAACTCAAAGTTTTCAAGCCTTTTTCATTAGTTTTCCTTATATTAATTGGTTGAGGATGTTATGGAATATTTGAAATAAATGGCTAATTGAATAAGGAAAAAATGAGGTAAAAACATATATGGAATGAAATAGGTTTTGAATTGTTACCCATTTTGGGTACTCCTGACTTGGTTGATGGATGATTCTCCACTGCTCGCGTGTAGGAAACTCGGTATGCCTCGAGGGTATTTTTGTCCTCTTTTGTCCAAAAGTCCACGTGTCGCCTAGTGAATATTTTTGGCTCCACACCTACCTCCTTCTCAGGTCGACCCTTCAGAGGTGATTTTTCTTCTCTTCTAATTCTTGGATAATTTTCTAACTTCTGGACCTAATGTCTGAATATTGTTAGGCTGGAGCATCTGTTTCCTTGCCTTGTTATGGCCCTCCTCTGAGATCTATGACCTCTTCTACTGCTCTGGATGCAACCCCTTCTTCTCAATTTGATCCATCCACGGGAGTTATGCTGCACTTCGTGGATGAAGATGGTAACTTGGTGAGTTGCATATTCCATATTGAACTTCTGCGCATTGCTTCCCAACTAACATTTACTTATGTTCTCCACAGCCTTCTCCAGTATATGAGCTACCCTCTTCAATAGTGGTTCCAGATAATGAACCCATAGTCCCTGAGATTCTTGTAGCTTCAGAGGTAGCAATCTCGCGGGTATTTGCTTGCCCGACAGTTGATAAACCTCTCTCTCCTCCTCAAGACCAAACTCAGGTATGGGAGTATTCTCTCCTTGTTCTTTCTCTTAGGCTCTATTTACTGACAATTACTCCTATCTCTGGGTACCTCTAGGGCACTGGTACAGGTTCAGATGCAACTCATCACTCTCCTGCTGGTGGTGCTGGTGATGCCGGTGGTGAAGAACCTTCCCGCCAACCAAGAATTAGTCCTCTTCCTGGTGAAACCCCAGGGCTGAGTCAGGTATATTTCATCTCTCCAAATCTTATTTTGCCTCAAATTATATTCCAATCGTCTTGACCTGGTCTTTTGGCTTTCCACAGCAAACTTCAAGAGAAACTTCTCCCCCCCATCTGGTCCGCAAATCAAAGCGCTCTCATCCTCACTCTTCTGGAGGTACTGCGATTCCCCCTTCTGGAATTGAGCAGGTCGGGCAGGCAGAAATTGCCCCCTCAATGGGCATTCCTTCATTAGAGGAAGCTGCAGTGCAGGATTCTCCTTCTTTCACACCTTCACGCCCTGCTAAGTTGCCCAGACTGTTCGAAGCACTTGGACGGCTTGAGACGCGGTTGAAATCCTCAAGAAAATCTTCAGCTACCCCAATTTCTTCAGAGCAAAAGCGAGTCCTTCAGGAATGGGCAAGGAAGGACTTCACCTCTTCATTCAGCCTCAGGGCTCTTTGTGATTTGGAGAAGATCATAACTGAGTCTTTCAAAACCGGTCGGCTATCAAAGTCTCAACATGATTCTTTTCTATCCTTCTTTGAAAACTTAAGAGCCCTTAGGGAACAATACCAAAGAGCGGACAGACAGGCTAATCGGGCAAAATGCTTCATGGAGAAAGAATCAAGCACCTCTGCTCAAATTGATCGGAGGATGGCAGAAAGCTTACAGACAAAAGAAAGGGTCAGAGTTGTCACTTCTAAAATCCAATAGCTGGAGGAACAATTGGTTGCCCTCAAAGCAGAACAAGCAACTCTTCTAGATACCCTTGAAAATCAAATTGAGGGAATGGAGAAGTCAAATTCGGAGTTAGAGCATGCCCGATCTCAACTTGTGAATATCCATACTGTTTTGGCCGAACCCAGTAGGATATTTACCATTATGCAAACATATCATTCCCGAATAATCACCCTATGTGAAGATGTAAATTTTTTAGAATATGATGATTTGTAACTCTTCTTTTATTAGAATGAACATGTAATTTGCTTCCTGCTCTACTCTTTGATACTGCTTGTATTGACTTTGGGCAATTCTTTGCCCCCCTTTAATCCTCTTTCTTCTTTTGCCCTGGCTAACACCATTCTCAGGACTTAATCTTGGTCCCTTGATCCCCTTCATGGCACTTTATTCATGCAAATGTGCTGGGACAACCTGGGCCCTTCTCTTTCCTTGCGATGCCCGATGGTGACCCTGGCTCTTGTAAAATGAGGTTGATCATATTGATAGGAGCCTCAGGGAAAGGGTTAGTATCCACCATCATACTGGCTTGGGGCGAATCAAGCAACATTTTTCCCTTCACTATAAGATCTTGTATCCAGTCCCTAAACTGGACACAATTAACTATGGAATGGTTGAAGGTATAGTGCACCTTACAATACTTTTTCCCCCTAAGTTCTTCCGGCTTGGGCATTTTTTTAGTATTGTCGGGCAAAATTACTCTTGCCCGTACCAGTTCTTCATAGATCTCAGGTGTCTTGGATAGATCGAACGAATAGCTCTGGTACTTTGGTGGTTTTATGGGGACAAAACCACCATCGTTCATAACGACCTTCTGATCCTTGACAGGCTGGACTAGCCCCTTTACCGTCAATGGTTTGAAAGGTATGGTCATCTCAGCGGCATACACGTCTACGTCCTCTTCATCACGGCCATCCTCATGCTCTGGCCTGGCTTCTCCTACTTCCACCCGATGAATTGCAGCCTTATTTTTGTAGAAATGAGGGACTTTGGAAGTATGTTTCACTTGCTGATCTTCTTGCAACAGCCTCTCATACTTCGTGGCAGCAATCACCAATTCTTGCAGCTCATTAAACTGTGCATCATAAAATCTTTTCCTCAAAGGTAATTTCAAAGCCCTTTGAGCAATCGATATGAGCTGCGCTTGGTTGACGGGGAATTGGCATCTCATCCTTGTTCTTCTGAACCTCATCATGAAGTCCTCGGTAGATTCATGATCGTATTGCTTGACTTCAACAAGGTCGTTGATAGTCAATTCTGGCTCTATTCTGTAAAATTGTTCATGGAAGGCCATCTCCATTTGCCCTCAGTTGGCGATAGAGTTAGGGGGCAATAGAGAGTACCACTGAGATGCTAACCCTGCTAATGAATTCCCAAACAACCTCAACTTGTAGTTTGGGTTGTCCTCATACGCCACGCAATGATTGGAGAATTTAAAAATGTGGTCTCTGGAGGACACGCTGCTATCTTCACCTGTGAATATTGGGAATGCGGGCATCTTGAAGTTGAGAGGGAATGGATTTAACTCGTCAACATATTCAGGATAAGGCTTTTGATAAGTAATCCTGAATACCGGGCGAGCTCGTGGTTGAGCATTTTGAGCCACCGCCCTTCTTAACTCAGCTAATTCCTCCCTCAGCTGCTGAGTGGCGAGAAGATCATTATGACCGCAGAGAGCAGGCTCGATTTTTGGGCTACGGTCATTGCCCGCACTTGCTTCCTTCCTTGGTTCGGGCTTCCTCCAACTAGTTCCTCCACCTTTATTTATCAACAGGGGTGGTCGATAAGGTGGGGGTTTATCTGCAGTACTGGACCCTTCCTTTCTGCTAGTTTCGCCCATCGTAGCTGGCATCCCGTACCTCGTTCTCTCTTGCTCGCTTGGCTTCCTATTATTGAATGATAATACTGGGAAACTGGGAAGCTCCCTCTCCAGAACTGGCTCTATCACCGGTTGACTCCCTTCAGGAGCTACCTTTTTCTTTCCTCTATCTTTTTCTTCTTCTAGCAGTGGGAATAAAGGAATGGTTGGTTCATTTCTCATAACTACTTGGCTCATCCCACTCCCCTGAGCCCCTTTTGGAGTAGAGAACTCCAAATCCAGTCTTCTCTGCAGATTCCCCGTTAGAGTACAGAGCCTACTTACTTCTCCCTTGGTTTCCAAGGAGATTCTTTCCATGCTCTTCAGAACTTGGATCATCGTAGCCTGTAGCTCTTCATTAGTTCCCTTTCCTTCCGATCTTTCAGATGCAGTTGGGCTCTCCAGGACCACTTGTCTTGATGGGGAGGAAGGGTTTTCTGATTGATCTTCCATTTGTGAAGACTCTCATTCGGATTGTTTTTGCCAAGTTTTCTGGCTTTTCTTTTTTGACATGCAAGATCAAGAAGTTTTCAGTCCCACTGGGCGTGCCAAAACTATGTTCGTGTCAGGAATTTCCGTCGGGGATGTTTCCTGGCCAACGAGCACACAGCTCCTCTGGAGGTTGGCGCTGATTGAGGGCTGCTATCGGGCTTCTGCTTCGCTGTCGGGCGTTGTCGGGCAAGTCTAGTCGGGCAAGTCTCGTCGGGCAAGACTTGTCGGGCAAGACTCTTCGGGCAAGGCTGAAAGAGAAGGACAACGTTAACTTTGAGAGATGCCTTTATGGGGCCTTAGGTGTAGGCCTTGAGGCTCACAATCAAGGTTAACATTTAGGTGCTCAGGCGTGCCACTGCAATCTTTAGCATGGCAGATGTAAAATGGTTGTCGTGCTTTAGTTGTACATATGTATGTATCCGAGAAACCGTGTTAGTTATAACAGGTGCCTTTGTGGGGCCTTAGGTGTAGGCCTTGAGGCTTCCCATAAATAACTAAACCAGTGCTCGAACGCATCATATTTGTTCTCGTGGTTGTAGGAGTTTTCTAACTATTATACTTCTGATTACCCGAATCCAAGAAGTAGAATGAACCCAAATAGGTACCTTTGTGGGGCCTTAGGTGTAGGCCTTGAGGCTTCCCATCAGAGTTCATTCTTATACTTAGACTCTTTAGATCGCCGAACGGAATGAATCCAAATAGATGCCCTTGTGGGGCCTTAGGTGTAGGCCTTGAGGCTTTCCATTAGAATCCATTCCACGCTCAAACGTTCTATGATAATCCTGGTATAATAGAAAGAAAACTAGAAGGTAGATTGATTACTTGCGCCCCAAGTAACTTCGGACTTCTCGTTTATCAAGGACTGTCGTAAATGGGTTAAGTCCACATAAAGTTCTTTTTTATGCCTTGAGGCCAAGGACTTTTCACTGATCAGATTTACATGCCCGAGGGCTTAGTACTTGGATCTGGTTTGAACACTGATAATATATTCAAATTGGATTCAAGTGCTGAGAAAGCTTTTTAATGGTCATGTTGCTAGAAATAACTTGCATATAACTGGAAGTATACAACATATTGAAAAGACAAAACTAAAGCAAAGAAGGTCGGGCAAGGTTAAACCTTATCGGGTAAGGTTGCTCGTCTTGCAGGTTCCTATCTTTGTAGTTTTGTCAAAGGTCTGAAAGCTTAGAGGGGTAGAGAGAGAGATTACAAAAGATGAATCGATACTACAGCAAGGTTGAACAAGGTAGCAGAGCTATTACAAAAGGTTGAAGAGAGGGTTATCCCGAGAGGGATGAAGGCTTGTCCCGAAAGGGATGAAGGCTGACTACAGCTTTGTTTTGAAGGCAAATCTGGCTTTGAGCAGAGTTTGTGCTTGCATTTGTTTGTCTGTTTGAGTGTCCTTATTCCTGGTTTCTCCTTCTTCTTATATAGACAACTTGGCTTGGCTCCTGTAGCAGTGGCCTTGCCCGAATGCGGTTTGAGGGTGATGACTCATCAGCTATTTTACATGGACTGCCATCATAAAGTACTTTATGGGCTGTATAGCTGATCAGTCTATACCACTTGGCCTTTGGGTAGGTAAGCAAGTGGTCTTCATGAGCTGCACCTAGTCAGAAAAGGCCCTTTCTGCCTTCTGGGCTTCGACTGGGCTTCGGCTATCTTCCCTTTGGGCCTTCTTTCGGGCCAGCTCCTTTCTTGAGCCCAAAGTTTAGGTTTTGATCCAAACAAGCATACAAGTGTGACATACGCATTCAAAATGTCAGGTTGTTCCTTATTTCTTATCACTTTCATTATAAATTGTCTTAAGAATTTGCTTTGTATTGAAAAACATGTATATATTTGTTTCTGATTTGATTTGCCTGCAAAAGGGAACATCTCACTGTTACACAATGGGCAGATGTTGCAGACGAATTTTGCTTTTCGTATGTCGAAACACTGCCTCTCCTAATTGTCGTTTTTACAAGCTTAAAAGTGAAGCTTTATCTAGGTACTCAACTTAGTTAGAACGAATCTTTTGTATCTTTGTTTACTGTTATCTTTTAACATACCTTTATATAAATTGTTTAAATCTTTTCTCCTCACATAATTTTATCATATTCACTTCCTGTGATTTATGATATTCCTTTGTTTTATATTTGATTGATTAATTTTCAAATACCTTAATAAATTGATTCTCAATCTCTGTTATTAATTTTTTTTCTCTTTTATTTTCGGCTTTTTAAAACTTTGTGCATTACAATTAAAATCATGGTGCAGTAAGTAATTGTATCTTGCCGTTCTCATACTTGGCCTATGTGAGTAAAACCATTTATCAGTATTTTTTTTGCACTTTCTTATCATTATTTCAATGCACAGATAAAATTGTGATAAACAGTACTGGCTAATCACTTTTCTTTGTTGATCCGGACATCCCATAAGTTAATGCGTACAAGTCGGTGTAAGTATTTTTATAACTCTTAACACAATTAAACTATATTCATTGTTATAAAAATAAAAGAAATATCAATTTCATAAAATTATTTATACAATTCTACATTTCAATCATACAGGTTTGCAAATTGTAAAGAGCCTATAAAAATATTGGCCCCCTCATCAAGACAAGTAAGCGAGGTTGAAGTTTTACACACAAGCAAGAAATTGAAAAGTGATGAAGTGGCTTTTTCTCGATCCTGATTTACACAAGGCGACACACCCCGACCCAAAATGTCCACTAGGACTCCGAATCAAGCTGTGTTGGCCGACACCTGGAAGGTGACGAAGCCATAAAGTGTAGTGTTGTGGAATATGTGAATAAATTTAAACCTAAAAAAGTGACTAATTTTAAGAGTGCACTGTGAGCGGGAGTGAACCCATTTCACACGTGATGTCAGAGCATAAGTACAGTACAATAAGATAGGGTGAGAATTATATCATCGAAGGTAATCGTCTACACCAAGATTTGCCAAGAATCCTCGTCAACATGCAAGCTCAATAATAAAACCTGGAGGGGCGAAAAACAAGGGGGAGTGGGCCTAAAAATAAAGTTTTGTAAAAACCTTTTCAAAAACATAATAACCCCTCACTGTAAAAAAATATAGTTTCCAAAATATGCGTACTACGTATAGTAAGAAAATACTTAACGTAGCCTGCAAAATCAAGAATTCATTACGGCACAATATCTCGTAAATAAGGGCATGACATCATAATCACACAATCTCACATAAACAACATTTCATATCTGGTGCTTATTGACACATGTTGGCACACGAGTTAATGCAGAGGTATTCTAACATGAACATGATTAAGTGTAATAATGATATACACTATAGTACTATAATCACGTGAAGACCGGCACTTTGCGCAACACATACGAGTCGGAGTTGCCTATGGCAACTTGTACGACAGGACTGGCACCTATAATAGATCCAAAGTGAGCGTACGGTGCGATGTGCATATACACGTGAAAGACTGGCCTTGACCCGGGCAAGTACCAACACCGGTGCAACAAACAATGAGCAGATAACCTCAATATAGTCATGCCATAGTAATTCGATAATTCTACTCAGCATAATAGTAATAAATAAGATATTACTCATGGCCGTAATTAATACTTCATAAAAGTGCGCATACTTGTGCATCCCGTAGGATTTCTGATAATTCGAAATTTTTTGTTATTTCGCTAATTCTTATAAGCATTAGTCTAATCTAGGCATGTGTAGGAGATTCTTTTCCCAAAGTCCACACTATGCTTCTAGAACAACATACTAAAACTTCTTTACGATCCAACGGTTGGATCTCCGCCAATCACAAATTCAAGTGGCGGTCAACGTTGGATTTTACAAATTTTAGAAATCCAATTTGGGAATATCTGTAAGTCAGATTCCCGATCCGTAAGTTCCTAATGTCCTCAAATATTACGTACTATCACGTATTAAAGTTTGGTGCCGATTCAACAGTTGGATCTGTGAAATCCAATTCTTGGATTTCACTGGTATAATCTACGTATTTTGTATTATTGAGATTTTATATTATTTTTCGAGAATTTATTTTAATTTGTTTGAATTAAGATTTTAATTAAATTAGTTACGAAGTTTGAAGTTTGGAGATTAATTATTTAAAATCCGTAGACCTTTCGAGGTCACAATTTATATCGTTGAATAGATTTCGAGATCACGAACGTATAGGCGAAAGCCGCTTGCGAGTCCGAGTTTTAACGGTATAGTTACGGATATTTGAAGTTGTGTTACTAAACTATATATTTTAATTTATTTTAAAACTCCCACATAGTGGGAGAGGGATCAGGGAGAAATGGAAAATAAAAGGGAACAGACAAAAAAAAAAAAAAAAAAAAAAAAGGAAGGAGGGTCAGGTTTTGACCCGTTTTTGGGCATTTTCGACCCTTTTGACCCACAAACTTGACCCATTTGTATCTTCTTCATTCGAGCTTCGTTTTGGGTGATCTTAGTGTCCATGGAAAGCTCTTAGCGAGCCCTACAACTCTGTAATGTTAGATTTTCCATTTTCTAATCCATTTTTCCAGTTCGAGGCAGCAAAGTTCCGTGGGTTTTCCGGCGATTTTGTCATTTTTCCAGCAATTCCGGCAACCATTTCCCTCAAGTGAGGTATGAAACTTTACCTACTCTTCATAATCTTCAAGTTGGTATGCTTGGTTTGTGTTTTTGTAGTCGTTTTAGTGTTGGGTGTTTAGAACCCTAGAAATCCGGTTTTTCCTGGTGAAATTGGATGGCATACGGCTTGAATTTGTCGTTGGGCTAGTTGTGAAAAGTGTTTCCCTTGTTGAGCTCTAGCCACCACGTAAATTTGAACTCATTTAATTAATATTGAAAATTTGGGTTTTCTAAACCCTCCACCTTGGCTACCACCACGTGTGGTGGTGCGTGGGACAGTCCACGAGTGTTGTTTAAGTACCAAATACCTTCTAGTGACCCTGTGAACCTATGTCTAGCTTGGTTTCCCGAAATTCAATTGTTTGGTGTGGTGATCAAATTGGACCGCCACTTGTTTGTGTGATTGATGACAATCCAATCTTTGGTTTGTCGTACAATTTTGTGAGCACCATAATTATCAGTTGTTGGACCTTTGAGAACTTACTGATCGGAAATCCGATGTGCGGATCTTCCAGATTGAATAACCTTAGTTTGTTAACCTTAATGGACCTACCTTATCGACAGTTGACGCTTTAGTTAACGTGCTCTACTCTTGAGTGTTGCTTACCTCTAGTATGTCGTTGAGGCTTGATGGAAGTTAGTTGGCTCATCACAATGATATGTCGTTCCCAGTTGACGTGTGTCTCGATATATGTATTAGTGGCACCATATTGAGTTATACTTGTTTATTAAATGTGCTTTCTATTGAATTGTTATTTTTATTTTTAGCATCGATCTATGTTTAGTAATTGTGAATCGACTATAGCTTGGAAACGTTTATGAAATGTGGTTAGATATGTATGAGGTGTATGATTATTTTCATGACAATGTGATCCTAGAATCCTATTAGAGGTATGTTGTAGCACTTATATGCTTGGGTGACATATTAGTGGTGACCTCGAGAAGTTGATGGTGTAGGTGACTACGTTGTATCTCATAGGGGTTGAGATGTGGATAACTTGAGGTGTTGAGTTTACTACACCATGTAGTAGTTGTACATTGATGGTCCTGCTTTGTATATTCGCATTGGGGGACCATACGCATTCTAAGAGTGATCATGCTTAGTATATCCGCATTGGGTGATCATTACCTACCTGATTATTTTGAGACTGCTTGGTTAATCCGCATTGGGGGGTCATTAATGGTCCTGTTTGGTTAATCCGCATTGGGGGACCATACTATACATGGATCGCGCTTGGTTAACCCGCGTTGGGTAATCCTTATGGCCATGTATGCTTATGAGTGATCATGATTGGTTAATCCGCATTGGGTGATCACTTCCTAATAGTTGTAGGGGTGACTTTGCTTGGTTAATCCGCATTGGAGGGTCACTGCCTACTTGGTTACTTTCTCAAGGGTGGCTCTGCTTGGTTAATCTACTTTGGGGGGGGCCACTTCCTGTTTGGTTACTTATGTGGGCTTCAGTTGAATTGCGTCCTTCTAACCCTAGTTTTAATGTACATATGAATGATGGTTTTTGAGAATCTTGATAGTTTGAATGGGATAAGTCGCTGGATGTCTGGGTGACTCCTTCAGAGTTGTTAGAGACTTGATTATGTTTTCATATTTACGAACTTATATTTGAGGTTATAAACTATGATCAATGGTCTTTCTTTTTATTGATTATCTCATACTTGTAATTTGGTTCTGTTGAGTGGTCCGGAACCCAGTGTTGTTGGATTCCGTTGAGTGGTCCGGAATCCTTGCTTTTGCTCATTTCCATAAGGTTATCTTAGAATCCTATATTCGAGTGAATGAAAATTACGCACAATGGATCTTGTGCATACAAATTAGAATTATCATGTTATTATTCATAACCCAAGTAGGGAATTATGTAGAGTTCTTCAATTAAACTCGTGAAATGATGTGCTATCTCACTGATTGATTAACGTAATTAAATATTAATATTGTGCTTCATGATTCCCTGATATGTTACAAGCTATGGATAGAGATTGTTGGAAGCATAGTAATTGGTATGATGTAGTGAAATGTGATTTGACTTGTGTATTGGAAATGGTTGTGTCATGTGATTAAAATGCCTATTGAATTGCTTGGGAGATGTGAGATCTAGTAATGGACCGATAACCCATTGTGATAGGGATTTGTTGCTCGATATTAGTTCGTTTTGTTGAGTCTTCGTGAATTGAGTAACTTAAATCATGTCTTGTTCCTTCGAGCCGTAGTTATGCTTCTTGGACTTCCGTTCGGTTCTGTTGAATGGTTCGGAACTAAGTTCTGTTTGGATTTCGTTGAGTGATGGTCTGGAATCCCTTCTACTCTGCGATTCCGTTGAGTGATGGTCCGGAATCGTATCCTGGTTTGGATTCCGTTGAGTAAGTTCTGTTTGGATTCCATTGAGTGATGGTCCGGAATCCCTTCTACTCTGCGATTCCGTTGAGTGATGGTCCGGAATTGTATCATTGACTTGTTGGTTCCTTGGATTGATATCAACTTCTGAGATGTAGGCTTCGGCCAAATTGTGTCGTTCTAGCCCTGCATTTTGGTATATCATGTGTTGTTGATTGATGTGATTGTGGAATAATGTTGGTTGTGATTTTTGTCATTATAATTAGACTCGTTGACTATTTTGGGTAGAGAATAGCATGGTGATCCGTTGATTGTTCTTTGAGATGTTGCATATTATGAAATGGAGAATCATGTGAAATGTAGTGATTTATATGAAGGTTGAAGTGGAAAATATATGTGTGGGCATAGCATACCTGCGTACATGACAAGATGATAGTTGTGTATGGCTTATGATTGATGCGTAGTGTGGTACCCTGTGTTTTTTTCACTATAAGTATTTTACAAAAAGATTAAAGTTTGACGAACGTTGAACTACGAATGGCTTAATCCCTATGGAGGGTACATAGACAGTCTAACGAAGAGGTTAGAAGCAGTCATAAATTGTACGAAAAATGCTATGAAATTTGAATCTTGATTTATGCTTTGTACATATCCCGGAGGCGGGGTATGTTAGATGTACGGGTATTGGTAACATCACGTGTCGATTCTGAACGTATGTTGGGGGGGCGTGACAGGATCGTCCATTCATATAATAACCAAGTGGCGGCCAACTAAGTGGTCTACAACAAAACTATATTAAAACATCGGGTTTTCACTAAACGGATGTCAATTATGGAATCGGGACATCAAATTAGCCTAGGATGGTCATGTGGGGTCTCGGCCCAAGCGTCGCAGCACGCAACGGTCGGCTGTTGACTGGCCGAAAAATTTCACCTACTCTAAAAATTATCAAATTTCACATAAATGAAGATCTTAATAAGTAGAGCAAGTTTTATACCTGTGGCTCAGGCCAATTTGGCCGGGAAAAGCCCCAATTTCACTCGAACCAATCGAAAACCATAGAAATGGGTGGCTTCGATTCGACTTCTGTGGTGCTCCGTCGCCTCCAAGGTTGTTTGGGCTTTGTTCCAGACCTCAAAATGAGTCTAATGATGGTGGTCGGAACTTTCAAATTTGGAAGATCTCGCCACAACACCCTCGGAACCCACGGGTTCCGTTTTCCTCAAAACATGGTCAATCTAGGTGGGTTTTAGGTGAAAATGAACGATGAGAGGTCAGGTAGGTGTTTGGTAGGGGTGGTAGGCCGTGAATCGCCGGACAAATGGACGGAAAACCCGTTGAAAATTGTTGCAGCCGCGGGTCTTCAAAGGGATCTGATTCCCTCTTTTTCTTTTTTTTTCATTCCCTTCATCTCCCTTATCTTGTTTCTGATTGGGCAGCCCCCAAATCCCTCGTTTTCTCTCATCTCATTTTCATCTCAACCATCTGTCTTTCTCATTTCTCTTCTTTCTTTTCATCCCAGCCACACACGTGGCACATCACATTGCTCCAGAAAATCTGGAGCCTTCTAGAGTGAAGGTTAAATTTACTAAAATGCCCAAGACTTAAAACGTTAATAACTCTTTCGTCATAGCTCCAAATTACATTCCGTTTATACTCACGCGTTCGTAGTGATGAGCACTATGAGGATACACTAAAAGAATAAGTCATACGTCTCACTAATGATGGTTAACGGAAATCAAAATCCTTGCCTCTAGGGGCATTTTCGTCAATTCACTCCTTTAAAATCAATAAAATCATAAAGTTAGGGACGGGTTGTCACAAAAGGTATAAAATTTAATTGTACGTTTTTAACTCTTCTTAAAAACATATCACTGCATTTTTACATTTTGAATAAACATTGTATAGATGATTATTTTTCCTTATACAACAGTATTACAAACTGTCACATCCCCGCTCGGGCCCCCACCACATCCCGGGCTCGACTCCACCGTAGCACGATATTGTCCACTTTGGGCCCCAACCACGCCCTTATGGTTTTGTTTTTGGGAACTCACACGAGAACTTCACAGTGGGTCATCCATCCTGGGAATGCTCTCGAGCGAACTCGCTTAACTTTGGAGTTCCTACAAAATCCAAAGCTAGTGAGCTCCCAAAAGGCATCGTACTAGGTAGAGATGGGAATATACATATAAGGCTTACAGGATCCACTCCCATGGGCGATGTGGGATGTTACACAAACTATTTTGCAAAATGATACATTTCTATGTAAGACATAGATCAAACGTTTTGACACGCGTTACGAATGGTGGTACATCGCGTGTCTCAACTACGTAAAACAAATGCATAAAGACTTGACAACTGGACAACTCATCTGCCAAAATCATCCGAACCAAATTCCAACTCATTGGTAAGATTTAACATGCATTGCTCAAAATATGTGATGAATCGCTTAAAATATTTGTTATCTTTATCTTTGAAGAAATGCAGAATCAAGATTGAAAATAAATCCCATGAAAGCATCGATTTAGTTGTTCAGAACACCAAACAGAGCCTTCTATTATCCTTTTCTATATTTTTTTCTCTTAGAAAACATAAAAAAATCTCTCTTCAAATATATATAAACACTAAAAACTTCATATCTCACACACCTCTAATCTCTTAAATTAGTTATGTAAAAATTTAGTACTGAAGCTAAGCATCAGTCTAACAAATGTGGTTCACAGGATATGATGATACTATGAATCACATATATGACGAGATCAAAAGGTAATGATTTTTACACTCCTGTCGTCTGTTTTATTCAATTGCTTGATTCTCCTCTAATTTATTCAATCCAAATGCTAATTTAATTAAGATATTGTATGACAGTATGATTTATTCTATTCTCTTAATTGAAGGATTTTTTATTGGGTGAGCTCAAATCAAAGAAAGTTTTTTGGTCTATTTTATTTTCTTTTTATTCTTTTTTTTTCTGTGAATAATATTAGTAAGACTACTTTGGTAAGCGAAATTTGATTATATAGGCATCATTGCTTACAAGACAAAAGATTTGCTCTTTGCTTTATGATTTCTAGGCTTTTAGGTTAGAAATGTTAACCTTAATACCTTGGTATATGATCAAGTATAAGATTGGGATATGGCATTTATAAAATCTGGGGTTGTAATAATTAACTTTTTATTCGTTCTTTAATATAACACTATGGATTCAAATTGGATTGGGTGTTGTTGCCGGTGTTGTACTCTCCGTGGATATTTTGGAGGAGTCGCATGATTTATAGTGTCTAGGTCGGCCTGGCTCACGAAGTTCTCCATTGATGGTAAGTTATTAATTCCAAAGATATCTGTTTCTTTTTGTTCATATCACATGTGTGGCTGTTTATTGAAATTTGATCTGCCAAGAACCAGAGATGGTCTCAGGTTTTAGGTTAAAATTGAATCATCAATGATATTGAAAATATGGTATTTATCAACAATCAAACAAATAGAGTGAAGTTAGACATTTAACAATGTGGTATCATTAATTATAAGGAAAACTAATGGAAATGGCTTGAAAACTTTGAGTTTTAACGATAAGGACAAAATAAAGGGTAAAGTGAATAGTAATAGGATTAACTTTTTAGTGTAAAAATGTGGTTTTTTATTAAAGTGAACAGTACCGCGGACTTTTCGTTAAAACTATAACCAAGCAAATTAGACTCAAGCGAATGGTATTTACCACTTCCCTTTTAAATGAATTTTAAAATCAGCTCAAGTCATGTTTGTTTAATAATGTGATATCATTCATTATATAGTTTCATAAAGATCGTACATAATTCTTGTTGAACTTGGTTTGGTTTTGTTTTGTTTAGAGATAGAGTGAGCAAATCAGAGTTCGACCAAGTCTTGAATGATGAATTGAGTCAGATCATTAAGGTCTCTTTGTCAAGTTAAATTTTCATTCTAATTTTTTCACATTTGTAATTATCAATTCTTAACTCAAACATTGCTTGTGAAGTGAATGAGTTTGCATAATCTTAAACATAATTTTCAATCCCGCAATAACACGTCTAGGTAATCTTACTAACATATAATAAAAGAGAAAAACTATTGAAACACTGTTCATAGAGCAGTGTGATGCCGATTGCTAAATTTGTGTTATCACATGCCACAATCCTATTGACACGTGGGATCGCACTCCCGTTTCCTCCCGCACGTCTTCCTTACCGATGGAGTTCCGTACCAATCAAAACTTTTTGCAGACAAAAATAGCAGCTCTGTCTTTCCCTGGACGAAGACGGAGGAAGAGCCACCCACCACCTATCCATCTGCTCCTTCTCCAAGCGAACCTCGGTCTGAATTCCTCCGCATTTCCTGGATTCCAAGGTCCATTCTCATCTCTCCATCAACATTTTGTTTTTCGATTTCATTGTTTATCTTTACCTTCTCTTTCATGCGTCCGACTGTACATTTCCTTTTTTTTTTTTTTTTTTTTTTTTTTTAGAAACTGACGTGCTTTTCACAACATCATCTCCCTAGAACCTACAAGTTTGGTTGGGGTTTGAATTTTCAGACGTGAATCAGAGCAGCTTCCTCAACCTCAAACACCAATTCACACGAAGGTAACCTCAATTTTGATTTATTCAAAGTTACGATCTTTAAATTGGAAAATAAAATGAATTGGGGAGTTCTTTGTTCGCCTGATTAGAGCACAAGTTTCAATTAGGGTTTGATAGATGTGTTGGGGTACCGGGAAATTGGGAATATTGGGTTTGAATCAATTTTGGAGTAATCTTAATTTTGGAAATTGGAAATATTGTCCGTAAACCCTATTTACCGTTCTTCGGCTGATGCTCTGTGATATTGCCCATAAAATGCATTAGTACCAGCTACAATGATGCTGAGGAATCTTTTTACAAATTTATTTGGAAACTTGGAGCCTTTGGAATTGGGAATTGAAGGTTTCAATACATATTTCTGAAATTTGATTGCTTTATTTACTGAAACTGAAATTTACCTCTAAATTGTGATCAAAGAAACTGAAATTTTATCAGTGAATTGGAGATTAGAAATGTAATATTCTTTTATAATTATAATAAAAAAATTTGAATTCATAGAACTCTTGAAATGAACTCTGTTTCCTTGATTTGGAAACAAAGAAAAGGAGTATGTGGGAGGTATGGCCATGGCTGTGACTGAGAATTTCTGATCATGCAACAAGCTGTTGATCTGTCAAAAACTGAAGTCATGAATAATCCTGAATTTTTTTTCTTTTTTAGGACTCTGTTCGTGAGCATGTTGCATGCATGATGTTATTGTTGTCAACTTGTCAAGCAGCCAAACATGACAAGTTTCAAGTATCAGTGACAAGTTTCATGTTGCCCACTGATTATTCTCAAACATTCATGAACTTCCCATCTAACTTAAAGTTTGTGAAATCCTATCATGTGACTACTTTTGCCAACTTAATATACCTCCTTTTGATTTTGGTTTTGTGTTGAATTTTACTATCGTCTTCCCTTCATCTCAGGAATAAAAACCACCATTTGCATGCCTCGATTTGTTATGGTTTAGGCCAATCAGTGGTAAGTTGATGTCCAGTTTTTCCGAAGAGGTTTTTCGAGTTTTTCAGCAGGTTTCTTATTTTATTTTCCGTTGTTTTAAAAAAAAACAAGAGCCTTTCCATGCTCAAGAACTCCACAGGTATGTCACAGCTCTTTTACATGTTTCTGCTTTGATTTCCAATACTAGGTTAAGGCCTTTGATTAACAAATTTCTGTTGGGTCATTTGATTTCCCTCAAAGAAATAAATAAATGTGTTTTCTTTGAAACTTCGAGTGCTTCCACAGACAGTGCCACGAAGCATTTGACTGCATTCATTTGACTACTTCTAAAGGTTAGTTTCTCCTCTTCTCTTCATGTCGTCTTTAGTTTTT
The DNA here is from genome assembly GCF_916048215.2 of Malus sylvestris. Lineage (NCBI taxonomy): Eukaryota > Viridiplantae > Streptophyta > Magnoliopsida > Rosales > Rosaceae > Malus > Malus sylvestris. The sequence goes on along the minus strand of NC_062269.1, from coordinate 40,989,693 downwards.
CATCATGGAGAATAGTTAGCTTGCTTTTATCTTTTTACAATAGTTTGTTTTGATCCTATTATATGTTGTTATGCATTTTTCACTTGCATGCCTTTTAATTTCAGCTGTCTGTGGAGAACATAGTTTAAATATCTTCTGCACTAAGTGTAGTTGGCTGTTAATTTATTTAACCAATGGTACGTAGGGTCTGCAAGTGGTTAGGTCGGAAAGGGATGGCTCGGGATGAGGTTGTTAGGATGGCTTTAGGGGAGAGATTCTTTTCTGTAATCATTTTATCACATGGTAATCGTTTATTAGACGTTGAATACACGTTAAGTGTATATTCAACTATGACGGGACTGAAATTGAGTTTTAAGTTTTAGGTGTATGCAAGGGGTTAGGTCGGAAGGGGATGCCTTGGGGTGAGGTTGTCAGGAGGGCTTTAGGGGGGAGACTCTTTCATGTAATCATTTTATCATGTGGTAATCGTTCGTTAGACATTGAATACATGTCAAGCATATATTCAACTATGATAGAACTGACATTATGGGAAAGAATAGGCAATTGTATTTAGACGGGTGGAATACAAAAACTAATGATGCAAGAACCTGAATCTATGGTGATTCATATGCAATTTAAGGTGATTTCATTCATGAGTAATCAAATTCTGTTTTTAATTTTTTCTTCTTTTGATTTTCAGTTCACCGGTGACATACAAAATGAAGAAGGCGCCATTTACACAGTTATGAATTTGGGTGTCTTTAGTGGAACAAACTTCATTTTTTTGAACTTTGTATGAAAACATAAAACTCTCTTTGAGATTGGGCCATGGCTATTGAAAAACAACAACCGAGGATGGCGTACCAGCTCCACAATTTTTGTCATGTAATTTATGATGGTAAGGAACACCCGATATATATCTAAACACTACAATTTGACCCATTTTCGAGATTTTCTACATCTTCAACAATGTTTCAAACCTGCAGCAACGCGCGGGTACCATTTGCTAGCGTAATATGTATTCTGAGTTTCTTCAATATCTTGATTGACATGTCCCGACCCTGATATTCCCTGAATACCAGGATAGACACGTGCTGGCCGACACCCAAGGGTGACGAAAGCCATTAATTGATACAAAAGCTAAGCATAAGAAATAAATAAGGGTTAGAAATTTAAAATACGAAGAATTAATAATTTTAGGAACGTGCTCAGAGCATACAACTAAACCTAATCATTAAAAAGAATTAAGATAAAATTGAATGAATAAAGAAGTGAGTTCTACATCGAGAGGATCCGAAGATGCTGCTGCGGAAGAGCCTTCACGTCGGGATTAGGTGTCTTGATTCTAAGTCCTGAATGGGGACGCAAAACAAAGGTGAGTGGACCAAGTTTATATATATAATAATAATAAAACAGTTATCAACATACTAACCCCCAAAGTTTATATAATGAAAACTACTAGCATAATAAATGATGGATTTAATAAAAATCCTAGCATGCCCAAAAATATCTCAAAAGCCATATCGCGGAAACTCATCGCAGAAATCAAAACAGTAAACGCATCATAAATCGTCTCGTAAACGCGGTGTGCTGCTAGAAAGATCACTAAATAAATATAACTCCCGGCCCAGTGCCTGCACCTCAATCTCTGTGCCCGTAGCCAGAGATAACTCCCTCCCGGCCCAATGCCTGTCTCCGTGTCCCTCAGCATTTCGCTAGGGATTATTTCTCCCGGCCTACATGCCAACACCAGATCCTCGCCCCAGACGGCATAGTGTCTACTAGGTACACACAAATATTTACGCATCTCATAAATAACCACTTCATAGCATAGATTACCGATCATCGTCTACACTATAAAGAAGGGTTCAAAAACATGTTCTAGCATCCTATCGTCATCTATCAGATAGTCTACCAGTTCATGGTTTTTATAGAAAATATGAAATATTAAAATATAGCTCAATATAGGCTAACAATTAATTCCTCATCAAAATACGAGACGATAATCAATATATTAAATCAGCAGGCTTCACATAAATCAAATCATAAATTCGTAGGCATGCTAATCATTTATGCAATTAAATTATCAAATCACGTAATTTTATAAGGGGTCCACTCACAGTACTTAGTTGTCAAACGCTGCGCCACTAGCGAAGACGGAAACGTCACAATAATTGCCCCTAAGCACAGTAAATAGTCCAATAAATAAAACTATATAATAGAAATTGAATTTGGAAAAACGGACATTGGAAACTGATTCAGAACGTCGAATTACCCTAAGAAGGGTCCTGGACAAAAACCCAAAAAGTCAACATTGACCGGGGGTCAACGGTCAAATTAGGTCTAACGGGGCTTAAAATCCGGATTAAGGTTTAGGTTTAGGTTAAATAAGATTAGGATTTATTGGGTTTTGGAATTCTAAGGTTTTTGGGTTAAAAGGGTTTAGGGTGAAAATGCTTTAGGGTGAAGAAGAGGGGTTTGGGCTTAAACCCAAACCCACACACACACACACACACACGGGCTGCACAAAGGCAGGCCCTCACTATGCACACACATACACACAAAGGCCCTAAGGCCTTATTAAAAGGGCTGGGCTTAGAGCCCCTTAACCAAAAACCGGCCCAAGGCCATTCTAAACAAGGCCCGAGCCTTTGGGTTTTAAAAACACATAACTAAAAATAAAATGGATGTGGGCTGGGGTACTGGGTTGGTCCAAAACGGGCTAAGGCCCGTGGTGTTCTAAATGGCCTGAAAGGCCTGGGGTTTTGCCGAAGAAGAAGGTCGGAAATTCGGCCGGTAAACCACCCAACTTTAAACGGCTATAAATTTGTCACTACTCAACGAAATCAAGCGAGACAAAAACAAAAGTTGTAGCCCTTGAAGAGACGAAGAGAATGGTACCTCACACGAAGTCTAACTCGCCGTGGTTTGGACGAAAAATGCCTCGAAAGCCGTCGGACTCGCCGGAAACTGGATAAGATTCAAATGAGTATAACTTCTTCAATATTCAACGAAATTGAGTGAAACAAAAAGGAAAGTTGTATTAATCGACGAGAAGAAGAGATTGATACCTTACAAGCCGGCCAACTAGCAGTGGTTTGGCCGGAAATGGCCTCGAAATGGGCGGTGCTCGCCGGAGCTCTTGTACGGGGCTTCATGGTTCGACTTTCAAGATGCCAATACTATGGTTGAGTTCGTAGCGACGAGATAAAGACGATGGTGATGTTTTTAGGTAAGAAAAACTCTCGGATGGGTTGAGATAGAGAGAGCCGAGAGAGTGAGGGAGAGAGAGTTGCGGGAGAGGTGAGGGAGAAGAGAGAACTGATAGAGGAGAGGAGACCGGAAATAAATAAAATAAAACAAGGTGGGCCCCACGGGCTCACCAATTAAGGTTTTAAAACAATTTTTAAATAAAATGGGGTTGGGATGTTTCATTGATTTTCCACATAATGTGATTGACATGGTTTAGTGAGTCATTCAGTCTGTAATAACAGAATTAAATATTTTGATACTCTCATCATTTTCAAGCATCTTCCTCAAATTGTACATTCTATTTTTTATTTTCATGTATTATTTATAACGTATAGACGTACATAGAGCAGAAATGGAAGATTGTGTTCGTTTCTGCAAATCCATAATTATTTTAGTACATTGTAAATTTATTTTGTGTAACAAAAACATAAAGGGGTAGGTAATCAAAGAAGCTTCAACCGAGACCCAAGAAGGAGGAACCTTTTCCAAAACGCTGAAGACTAAGGAAGTCTTGAAAGCATTAGTTGGATGTGTTCAGTAGTTGTAGCCTTGTAAAAAGAAAAGAAAAAAAAAATCAAAGATGTAATTGCTGAATATTTGAGGAGAAGAAAAAAAGGCAAAAACTCTCTGGCTAAAATTTCCAGTCGACTCAACTAGTAGGACAAAACTTGTCCGCCGGTTCAAACACTCCTGTCAATTCATGGCTACATTTCAATCATGAACAGATCACTTTAAAAAGCCAAAAGAAGAAGGCGATGACGAAGAAACCGTCAAACGGATTAAAGGTATATCAGCTCACTTAAACCTTTCTTATACAAGGTAGGCACAAGGAACTGACATATGATCACAATGGTTTCCATCAATCTCAATGTGTTCACGACTCTTGTGTTAATCGGCTTTCTTAGCCTCAGCCGTACTAGTGAAGCTGCCCCAGTTTACAGCAACCATATCTGTAACACAACCACTTTCACTCAAAACAGCACCTACCATTCAAACCTTAATCTTCTCCTCTCTTCTCTTACCTCCAATGCAACAATTGACACCGGATACTACTACACCTCCACCGGCTCTCAGGACTCCAACTCTGTAGTTTACGGTGCTTTTCTATGTCGCGGCGATCTCACATCCAGCGTGTGCCAAGATTGTGTTACTACTGCGGCCACAGAAGCAGTTCAGAAGTACTGCCCCTTCAGAAAAGTGACACTGTTATGGTACTTTGAGTGCATGTTACGCTACGGAAACGTGTCTTTCTTCCGAAAAATGGATGAAAGCCCTTCTGTTTATTTCTGGAACCCGTTGAATGCTACAGAACCAAAGCGGTTTAACCAACTGGTGGCTGAAACTGTCACTGGCCTGGTGCCGGTAGCTGCAAATGCAGAGACCGGTGCTAAAAAGTTGGCAATGAAACAAGAAATCTTTGATGGGTATGGGCTTGAGCAGCTGTTCAGCCTTGTGCAGTGCACGCCTGACCTATCAAGCACCGATTGTGATCAGTGTCTTCGCGGAGCTATTGAACTTTTACCGAAATGCTGTGACGGGAGGAAAGGGGGAAGAGTTCTGTTTCCTAGTTGTAATATTAGATATGAATCGTATCTATTTTATAACCTTGACACTTCCACACCTCCGCCAACACCACCACCTCTTCCTCCTCCACCTCAGCTTCCAGGCTCAGTTCCAAGGTCTCAAGGTAAATTTAATTTATACAAGGCAGTAAAGTGTTTAGAATTTTTACACATACATTTGTGTACTAAAAAGAATATTATTTTGTTTAGGAAATGATGAACAAATCTCATCATGGATCATAGTGGCGATTGTTGTTTCAATTGCCATATTGCTTTCCTTGGTAGGCTGCCTTTTCTTTGGAAGAAGAGCGATGAAAAAGTACAATGTGATACAAGAACAAGATGGTAAATATAGAAGTTTATATATTCTTTTCCCGATCCAGTGAAATTATATAATTTTATCTCCTAATCGATTTGATTCTGGATCATTCTCATTATTTTACTAAATCAAGATTAATAAATTTCTGTTCTTGATTGTGTACGCAGTGGGGAAGGAAATAAATGCTGTCGAGTCATTGCAGTTTAGTTTTGGCACAATTGAAGCAGCCACAAACAAATTCTCTGTTCATAACAAGCTAGGGAAGGGTGGCTTTGGTGAGGTCTACAAGGTTGTGATTTTCACATAGCAAATTTTATGACTTTAATATGCCAGAGTTCCAGAGCTGGGCGTAGCTAAGTTGGCTAGAGCAATGTAATAAGTTGATGTCATGAAATCTCAATTTGATGCTTGTAATGACTGGTTAAAATGTTTTCAGGGCACACTTCCTGATGGGCAACAAGTAGCCGTGAAGAGGTTGTCTAGGGGATCCGGGCAAGGCGGTGAGGAATTTAAGAATGAGGTTGTTTTGGTAGCTAAGCTTCAACACAGAAACTTAGTGAGGATACTAGGATTTTGCTCCGAAGGTGCAGAGAAGATACTTATTTACGAATTTGTGCAGAACAAAAGCCTTGACCACTTTCTATATGGTATGTACCCTTCTAATCAGATATAGGTATCATGTGTGATCTCGTATGCTGTTGGATTACACTTGGATTTGTAACAAACCAAGGAAAATCTTTGTTTTCAAATGTCTACATAGACTCCGGGAATCAAGTGAATTTGGACTGGCCAAGCAGATACAAGATTATCAACGGGATTGCTCGAGGGATTCTCTATCTCCATCATGATTCACAGCTTAAAATCATACATCGCGATCTTAAAGCGAGTAATGTATTGTTAGATGGGGAAATGAACCCAAAAATTGCCGATTTTGGTATGGCAAGAATATTTAGAGTTGATCAAACTCAAGGAAACACAAGAAGGATTGTGGGAACATAGTAAGTAATACAAAACTTTGTTTATGGTTACATAATCTATTTGAAAAGTTGATTGATTTAATTCTCATCCTAAAATGTAATTACTGAAAAGAAAAGATACCAAATTAACAACTCAAAAATTCATCTCCTCATGCCGTATTCGCTCTAACATTTACTGATGTTGCTGGTTTATAGTGGTTATATGGCTCCAGAATATGCGATACACGGACTATTCTCTGTGAAGTCTGATGTGTACAGTCTCGGTGTCTTGATCTTAGAGATTGTAACTGGCAAGAAGAACACTAATTTCTATAACTCAGACAATGGCGAATACCTCTTGAGTCATGTGAGTATAAGTTGAAGATTGTGATGTGCATTTCTTGGTTAATTCTATTTGAAAACATTTTTGTTGCAACATTTGAATGAGTCTTTAATTATTTTTTTTGCAGGTTTGGAGACATTGGAGGGATGGGACGCCGTTAGAATTGCTGGATGTAAATCTAAGAGATTCATATTCAAGAAGTGAAGTAATTAGATGTATCCATATTGGGTTACTCTGTGTTCAGGAAGATCCAGATCAAAGACCGAAAATGCAAAAGATACTTCTCATGCTAAGCAGTTACTCTTTGAGTATGCCATCACCTCAAAAGCCAGCATTTTTCCTGCACAGTAGGACAGATCTGAACATGCCACCAATGACTTGTAGCTCATCTGATCAACCTGCTAGCAACTCATTGTCATTATCTGTTAATGAAGCATCGATTACTGAACTATACCCTCGACAGTAAATCGAGCAAAGTGTGATCAATCTTGTAGGATCGGAGTTCAGAAGTTTTGAGATTTGTGTTGGTTTTGCTAGCCTCTTGGGCATTGTATTTTTTTATAGTGCTTGCTAGAATAAAACTATACTTTGCAAGTGCACTCAAAGTGTTTGATCGGTTTGCAAATTCCTCTAAAAACCTTCATTAGACCTATTTTCCTTCTTCTTTTTTTTAAACTCCTCTGCACTGTAAGGTTGTTAAATGATGTCCGACATTTTGGAGATTTTAATCCCCCAGATTTCACTTCTAGGCTCTGCTAGTATTTTTCTTAAAATTTTCTATTTCTACCTTAAAAATTCATTAAAAATAGTTAGAAACTCAAAATGGTCAAATGGCTTCTGAAGTACTTATAACATTTTCCTTAATGCTTACAAAAAAAAAATCTCTAGTGAAAAGACCAACGTTTACATTTTTCACAAAAACTGTGAGCTAATAGTCACTCTTATTTTCGGTTTTGTGAATTGCTTAGAAAACCATCATAAACCCCGTTTTCAAAACATTTCACCGCACTCTAAACTTCTTAGGAGCTGTTTTTCAGAGTATTATTTAAGCCATTCGACTTTGAAGCAGAAAGTTGTCCAGATCGTAATAGTTGTTGAGCCTTAATTAGTAGGAGATAATTTGATTAATCAAACTAGCCAGGCATATTAAGCCAAAACACAAGCTTGTTAACAGCATCTTGACGGAGAAAGGTAGAGACAGTCAGGTAGCTAGGCAATGCCTTGTCCATCCATGAGCCAAATTTTGGCACATAAAAAAACCATGATAGGCCAAATTCAACATCAAACCAGCCCAATAAGACTAGCTCAAGCAATGAGTTTCTGATTTTGTGATTGATAGCAAGTCTTTGCCTATTTAATCTTCTCTCCCTTTCTTGATCTCTCCATCTAATCTCCATTATCAATTTTATTTTCAAATCAATTCTATTTCTACCATTTTTGCAATTGAATCGGTCAAATCTCTCTCGATCTCTCCACCCAATCTCTGTTTTCATACCATGCGACAGTTTGAGCCTTAAGGCGCCTAAGCAAATAATACGAAGCAGCTTCCTCCGTTGCAAAAGAGAAGTGAGCAGCCATGGGCAAGCTGAATTTGTTGTATCTCAAAATCTGCTCTTAGTGATTGAAGCCGAACTCTTTTTACTCGATCTACTCCTTGGTTAATTGTGCTCAAAGTGTCCCAAACTTGTTTGCTGGTTGTTGCTTCTGCAATCTTCTCGAACGTTGAATCTTCTAATCCTTGATATAGAAGATACAACGCCTTCTTATCCTTCTTTCGTAAGTCCTTGAGAGCATTCCTTTGATCTGCAGTGTAGGCAGCTTCTTGCTCAGTAGTGGGTTCATCATACCCATTACTGACAACTTCCCATAGGTCCTGTGATCCAAACAATGCTTTGAACTGGTTGCACCATCTTTCATAATTTTCTTTCTTCAATGTGGGAACCTGCAACTGCACTAAATTAGATGCCATAGCTACTGCACTTGCCAGAAAGGTAATATGGCTATGATACCAATTGTTGGTATTTCAAAGTTTACTAACTCAATACCAAAAATATTTGGGTGATAAGTTTTCTAACTTTATCACACCTCTCACTATCACTCTCAATACAATTGAACAAAGAAAAAAATAAATGAAGAAGCAAACTTTTTTTTGTTAGACAAACTGCATGGCAAACAAGCAAACACTTCGATATATTTAATAAGAGTTTACAAAATTAATTGCTTACAAGCTGAAATGGAAATGGGATTCTGATGGAATGGGAATTCGGATGGATTTTTCTAAAGCCTTACAAGAGGCTTAATTATACATGCAAAAGTTACAAACCACTCAAGTGCTGTTTAATTAAAAAAAAAAATACTCACACAGATGCAATCAATGATGGTGTTTACCATCTTTACACCCTTTCACACATGCACCACCTTCTGATGCACACACACATGCAGCTTTTCCAAAAATAGTTTCACCACTTTCTGAATAGTGTTCCACTACTTTCAACTACTGTATTTGATTTGAACTTCCAACACGCCGCCTAAAATCAAAATACCTTCATGCCTAGCATTTCATGCAGCAACCAAAATGATTCAACTGGCAGTGGCTTTATGAAGATGTTAGCTACTTGTTCCTTTGTGTGACAATAGACAAGTTCAATTGTCTTTTGCTTCACGTGGTCCCTCAGAAAATGGAACCTGTTATCAATATGCTTGCTCCTTCCATGTTGGACTGGATTCCTAGCAAGCTTGATAGCTAAGATGTTATCCACATGAATCATAGTCGATTCCACTTGTGGATGACACACTGACTTCAACAGATTTCTTGATTGCCTCACACACAGTTGAGGCTATAGCAATGTATTCGGCTTCACGCGATGACAAAGCAATAATTGATTGCTTCTTTGAAGTCCATGAGAAAGCTGTTGATCCTAGAAAAAACACATAGCCAGTTGTGCTTTTCCTTTCATCTTGGTCACCTCCCCAATCACTATCTGAATAACCAAATAATTTTGCATCTTCACCAAAATTATAAAACAGACCATAGTTTAAAGTACCTTTTATGTACCTCAAAATTCTCTTGGCGGCCAGCCAATGAGACTCCCTTGGTGTTTCCATGTACCGACTCACGAGTCCAACACCATAAACTATATCAGATCTTGTGATTGTAAGGTACCTTAGGATTCCAACCAAGCTTTTGTACACGGTTAAGTTTACCAACTCACCTTCTCCTTCCTTGGACAACTTCAATCCAATTGCAACTGGAGTGTTGACAACATTGCACTTGTCCATATTGAATTTCTCCAATATATCTTTCATGTACTTTTGTTGAGAGATGTAGATACCATCACTTTCTTGTTTCACCTCTATGCCAAGAAAGTATGATATTAATCCATTGTCAATCATCTCAAATTCACTGAACATGGATTGCTTGAACTCACGGAACATTGCTTCATTGTTTCCTGTAAACAACAAGTCATCTACATAGAGACAAATAATTAAGAACTCCCATTTTGTACCTTTCTTCATGTAAACTGAATGCTCGTATGGATATTTCTGAAATCCATTTTGGTGAAGGTAGTTATCAATCCTTGAGTTCCAAGCTCGTGGTGCTTGCTTGAGGCCATACAAAGCCTTCTTCAAACGATACATCTTTTCTTCTTCTCCTTGTACTTGGAAGCCTTCTGGTTGTTCCACATACACTTTTTCCTTAAGTACTCCATTAAGGAAGGCTGACTTGACATCTAGTTGATAAATTTTCCATTTATGATGAGCTACAAGAGAGATTAGCAATCTTACCGTGTCAAGTCTTGCAACTGGACCATAGACTTCATCATAGTCCACTTCATACTTATGTTTGTAGCCCTTCGCTACTAGCCTTGATTTGTACCGATCCACACTCCCATCTGCAGTGCGTTTGATCTTATACACCCACTTGACACCAATATCTTTCTGATTTGGTGGGAGCTTTGTCAACTCTCAAGTGTCATTCTTCTTGATGGCATGGATTTCTTCCTCCATGGCTATTCTCAGCTTCATTGAATAAGAGAGGCTCAGGGTCTGCATACAAGCAGAAAAGGTTGGTTTCTTCTTCTTCTTCTTGTCCATATATCTCAGTGAGACTTCTTAGCCTCACTAGAGTTGAGGAGCTGCTTTCTTCACTAAAAGTAAGACCACTCCTTGCAATTCTATGCAATGGAGTTGTTGTGATTGATTGAGCAGGTTGTTGCTCAACAAGTGGTATAACTTCTGGTTCTTCAAAATCAGTGGAAACAATCTTCTATTTACTCACTTCTTTGTTGTTCCACTTCCATGCCTCTTCCTCACTGAAGATGACATCTCTACTAACCACTAATTTGCCAGTTAGTGGGTTGTAGAGCTTATATGCCTTAGACTCTTCACTATAGCCCACAAACACACATTTCTCACCTCTATCATCGAGTTTCCTCCTTTTGGCTTCTGGAACTTGAGCATATACAACACACCCAAAAACTCTTAAGTGTGCAACATTCGACTTGTATCCACTCCAAGCCTCTTGTGGTGCCATCCTCTTGACATTCTTTGTTGGACATCGATTCAACAAATAAATCGAACAAGCTACAGCTTCTGCCCACTATTCTTTTGGCAAATTCTTCTTTTTAAGCATAGACCTTGTCATGTCAAGGATGGTTCGATTCTTTCTTTCGGTTATCCCATTTTGTTGTGGGGTATAGGCAGCAGTCAGTTGATGCCTAATTCCTTGCTCCTTGCAATATGCTTGGAAAGCATTGAAGGTGTACTCTCCACCTCTATCTGATCTCACAACCACAAGCTTATGGTTGCTTTCAGCTTCTGTGAGTGCCTTAAACTCTTTGAAGACTCTTAGGGCAACCGACTTCTCCTTGAGAAAATAAACCCAAGTCTTCTTACTAAAATCATCAATGAAGGTAATAAAATACCTATTACCTCTATAGGACATAGGATCCAACGGACCACATATATTCGTGTGCACTAACTGCAGTGATGCCTTTGCTCTCCATGTATCACCAACAGGGAACGATAATCGTGCTTGTTTGCCAAGCACACAACCTTCACATACTTGGTGTGTGGCTTCAATCTGGGGTAGACCACGAACCATTTCTCCACTTGACATTAACTTTAGGCCATTGAAATAAAGATGGCCAAACCGAATATGCCATTTCCATGACTCATCTTCCATCACACCAATGTTGCAGCTTCCAATCTTTATGTTCAACTTCAACGGGAACATTCGGTTCTTTAACATTTGAACACATGCAATAAGTTTTCTACTTGCATTCCTGAGAGTGAGAAGCATATTCTCCATATGTATAACATACCCTTTCTGGAGCAGTTGACCAATGCTTAGAATGTTGCTCTTCATACCTGGTATATAGTAGGTATCGGAGATGTATTCTTCTCTACCATCCTTCTGGATGATTTTGATCTTTCCTTTGCCTTCAACTGGCAAGTTTGAGGAGTCACCAAGATTCACAAATCCATAAGGTCCATCTTTGAGTTCGGCAAAAAACTATTTCTTTCCACACATGTGGTTGCTTGCACCAAAGTCCAAATACCAAACATCTTGTTGGCTACTGATATCATGGTGTGCTAGTAAGACTGTAAATTCCTCACCAGCATTTCCACTTGATTCTGCCATGTTGACATGCTCACCATTTTTATATGAACATTCATTGGCATAATGTCCATATTGCTTGCAACTGTGACACTGGATATGCGCCTTTCCTCGAGTAGATCTCCACTCTTGAGATTGACCTCGGTTTTGTGCATAGCCTCGACCTTTTCCTCCGCCTCGTCCTCGGCTACGGTTGGATGAGCTTCCACGACGTGAATTCCACTGTCCACGACCTCCATTTGGTTTGTCAATATTCAACTTTGACTCCAAAGCTTGCTCTAGCGTTGTGGGGCTTGCATTCTTCTGAATGCGTTGTTCATTGACTAGGAGGGATCCTAGCAGTTCCTCTGCACTCATCGTCTCCAAATTATTGGATTCCTCAATGGCAGTCACCACATGCTCAAAGTTAGATGTGAGTGACCGAAGGATTTTCTCCATGACACGAACATCGTCAAGCCTCTCGCCATTCCTTTTCATTTGATTCACAATTACAAGTAGTCGAGAGTAGTAGTCTAAAATGTTTTCTCCTTCTTTCATATGAGTAACCTCAAAATCTGCTCTTAATGATTGAAGCCGAACTTTTTTTACTCGATCTACTCCTTGGTAAATTGTGATCAAAGTGTCCCAAACTTGCTTGCTGGTTGTTGCTTCTGCAATCTTCTCGAACGTTGAATCTTCTAATCCTTGATATAGAAGATACAGTGCATTCTTATCCTTCTTTCGTAAGTCCTTGAGAGTATTCATTTGATCTGCAGTGTAGGCAGCTTCTTGCTCAGTAGTGGGTTCATCATACCCATTACTGACAACTTCCCATAGGTCCTGTGATCCAAACAATGCTTTGAACTGGATGCACCATCTTTCATAATTTTCTTTCTTCAATGTGGGAACCTGCAACTGCACTAAATTAGATGCCATAGCTACTGCACTTGCCAGAAAGGTAATATGGCTCTGATACCAATTGTTGGTATTTCAAAGTTTACTAACTCAATACCAAAAATATTTGGGTGATAATTTTTCTAACTTTATCACACCTCTCACTATCACTCTCAATACAATTGAACAAAGAAAAAAATAAATGAAGAAGCAAACTGTTTTTTGTTGGACAAACTGCATGGCAAACAAGCAAACACTTTGATATATTTAATAAGAGCTTACAAACTCAATTGCTTACAAGCTGAAATGGAAATGGGATTCTGATGGAATGGGAATTCGGATGGATTTTTCTAAAGCCTTACAAGAGGCTTAATTATACATGCAAAAGTTACAAACCACTCAAGTGCTTTTTAATAAAAAAAATACACACACACATGCAATCAATGATGGTGTTTACCATCTTTACACCCTTTCACACATGCACCACCTTTTGATGCACACACACACGCAACTTTTCCAAAAATAGTTTCACCACTTTCTGAAAAGTGTTCCAACAATTTCTGAAAAGTGTTCCACTACTTTCGGCTACTGTATTTGATTTGAACTTCCAACAGAATTATGGTAGAAATATATGAAACTTTGACACGAACAAGTTGAAAGACTCACAAACATTCTCCAATTGGAATCACTTCAAAATTCGTTTGTTTGATCACTTGCTTAAGAGGAAGTCAAATGTCCTATATTGGAAATATAATTCAAAGTATCAAAATCTCACCAAATAACCAATAAATTATAACTAAGAATAGGATAAAATATATAGTATAATATCGACTCATCAAATTCCAAGTTCAAACAAAAGGAAAATTTCCAAGAGTATGCTCTCTCTGTATATATAATTTAGGATAAATTACACAAAACTACCTCAATTTTTTAGTGAAGCGATATCATTAGTAGGTTAAATGTATATCATGTAGAATTATCAGAGAGACGACGATATCATTAGTAAGTTAAATGTGTATCATGTAGAATTATCAGAGTGACGGGCCAAAGGCCCACTTCCAACAACACCGATGTTGTCCCCAACTTGGTAATTACCACCTGCACAATTCGTCAGGTGTGAGGTTTTATCACAAAAGGCCTCGGTATTAGTTGGAATGGGGTTAAGATATTTAAACTCTTCTTTTCTCATTGATACGGTCCATGTGGGACATTTCAACACACCCCCTCACGTGAGACCCAATTAGTGGGTCAAACGTGGGAGATCCACACATCAACAACCACGTGGAGTCAAGAGGACTCACCCTACACGAAGGGCCAAAGGACCCACCATCATCGCGTGGGGCCAAGGGGACCCACCCATCACGTGGCAGTACAGTACGGGCACATTCCCTGACTCTAATACCATGTAGAATTATTAGAGAGACAGGCCAAAGGCCCACTTCCAACAACATCGATATTGTCCCTAACTTGGTAATTACCACCTGCACAATCTGTCAGGTGTGGGATTTTATCACAAAATGCCTCGCTACCGACAGGGTTCGAACCCACGCTGTCATGCAATGGCACAACACCTTTCTACCACTGTGGTAAAATGCCACTTGCTAAAAAACTACCTCAATTATGAGTTAAACCACAATCTCATAGTCATACCTCATGTTTTAAAAATTACAATATCATACCTCAACTATAAATTCGTTGCAATGTTAGACCTCCATTAAGTTTTCTGTTAAATTGGCTGTTAAATAATGATGTGGTCGGAACAGGATCCAGTGTTTTGCCAATTGAAATAAAAAATTATTAACTAATAATAAATTAAGAATTTTTTATTTAACAATTAATAAAAAAAAATTATTTAACAATTAATAAATTAAGAATTTTCATTTAACAATTAAAAATTAATTAATTAAAAAAAATTCACCAGACCCCCACATCACCCCCCCCTTCGCCAATCCCCAAAATCCTGTCTCCCTCCCCCTATTCCCAGAATCCCATCTTCCTCATCCCGCCGCCACCAACTTTGCTCGTCTTCTCTTCCTCCAACTCATCTTCACTCAGTTGTCTGCTTTTTTCTTTAACTCATCTTACTCCCTTCCCTCAACTCATATGCACTCTCCTTCCTCCACTTGCAGTGAAACTTTGATATTTCCCAGGAGAAGCTCGACATCTGCAGAAACAAACTCGGTGGGGAAAGGGAATGTTGTGCCCACTCACTCTCCTTCTCTTTCTTCCATTCTTCCCTTACTCCTGGACCTTTTCAATTCGAGCAAAAAAGCAGCAATCAAACTCATCAAATCTATCTCCGTCGCACCTGCATCTCCGCCGCACCCGTATCTCAGTTGCTACCAATCACGAACTTGCATCTGGGAATGGGGGGAGCGTTGGGGGTGGTGGGAACATGAATCCCAGCGAATCGACGACAGGATGGACGAAATCCCAACGAATCGACGTTAGGACCAGATCCGGATCCGCAAGAGAGATTAGGTTTTATTGTGCACTTTCTCGGATGTTCTTTTTCTGGACGAAATCCATGGACTCATCTTCACTTCCCTCAACTCATCTTCATCAATAGAAGGAGAAGAAAATTTAAAAAAAAAATTCCTTGAAATAATTAGTACAAGGAGAAGAATAAACCAACCCAAAAAAAAAATTTAGAAATAATCAAGCGAGTCGTCGTTAGCGGGTTCAATCCGGTGACCGGAGAAGAAGCGGTCTTCGCCTGAGTTATGAAGGTGAGCGTGGTGTGGGAGCAGAGAGGGCTGGAATCACTGGTTCTGGGGGACAGCGAAGGAGAATGCACGATGGTGATGGGGATGAGTTATAAGCTAGGACACTATTCAATAAACGGTAACAGATATTAGACAGAGAGATCGAGATAGGGAGGGAGAGATAAAACGGAAAAGCTCGCCGTCAGGGCAAACACAGAAAGTCGTTGCTTGGGCCAGTGTTATTAGGCTGATTTAAATTGAGATTTGTACTAATTATTAAATAAATTTATAATATGATTTTTTTTTTTGTTAAAATTTAAAATTTTCAAATCTTTTAATTAATTTTCTTAATAAATAATCCTCAGAAAAATCCCGACCAAGCTGGAATTTCCCCATACTAAATTGGCTTCACCCTCTACGACTCCCGTACCCATTGCATTTTCTTCTGCTTCACTTCTGTTTTTTTTTTTAGGGAGACTTTGGATGCGGTACCTAGTTATGAACAGTCTTTGACTGAAACCTTGTTGGTTTTCAATTTTTGATCCAAGTCCCTGAAATTAATTGATAATTTATTTCTATGTACGTTACTATATTTTTTAAATTAAAAATTAAAATTTATAGTTGTTTATAGTAATGAGATTTTAAATAAAAAACCATAATTTGTGGGATTAAAAATATTAAAATATAAATATACTATTGTGTGTGTGTGTAAACATGGGTACATTCATAAAAAATAACCAAAAAATTATTGTATCAAAACATGGGTACATTCTTCAAAATGGGTACATTTAGCAAAAATAAAAATGGGTACAAATAAATAAAAAAATATGGGTACAATACAAATAAAACTTTAAAAAATATGGGCACAAAAAGAAATTAATATATGGGTACAAATTAAAACTGACAGGAAAATTGGTACAAATTAAAAAAGGGTTGCAAATTAAAAATGGGTACAAACTAAAAATAAAAATATGATAAAAAATTTAGCCATAAATATAAATATACTAATTGTAACATTTTTAATATTAAATGAATATATTTAGAAATAAAAAATATTTTATTATTGAAATAATTAATGATATTATTAATACAAAGGACCTTGATAAAAAATTGAAAAGTAATAAGGTTTTAATCAATAGAGTAGTAAAAATAAGGATGAAAACCTAATTACAATACTTTGGATGTGGTCCCTAGTCCCTAACATTCTTTAACTAAAACCTTAATGGTATTCAAAGTTTGATCAAAGTCCATTGATTTTGTACACCTCATTAAATTACTATTAATAATTATATTTTTATAGTTTTAACATTAATTGTTTGATATTTTATGAGATTTATAATCCTATAAATTTAAAATCTCTCATTATAATACTATTAGAAATGGCTACAATAAAAATATTCAAACATTTTGATTGAATAAATGGATAAAAACTATGTAATAATAAGAAATAATAAATGGCAAAAGAATGTATCTATAGTGTTAAAAAAATTGGTACATTTCACTTATAACAAAGTGGTACATTAATAAACAAGAATGAGTACATTATAAATAAATTAGGGTACAAAAAAAAGATTAAAAAAATATGAGTACAAATTAAATTTTAAAAAATATCGGTGTAAAAAGAAATTAATACATGGATACAAATTAAAACTAAAAAGAAAATACTACAAATTTAAAAAAAGGTTGCAAATTAAAAGTGGGTACAAACTAAAAATATAAATATATGATACAAAGTTTAGCTATAAAACATAAATATACCATATGTAATTTTTCTATCATTGACTAATTATACAATGTCACGTGACGATAAATACATGGGCACAAATACAAATAAAACTTTAAAAAATATGGGCACAAAAAGAAATTAATATATGAGTACAAATTAAAACTGAAAAGAAAATTAGTACAAATTAAAAAAGGTTTGCAAATTAAAAATAGGTACAAACTAAAAAAATATATATGATAAAAAAATTTAGCCATAAATATAAATATACAAATTGTAACATTTTTAACACTAAGGGAATATA
The DNA here is from genome assembly GCF_916048215.2 of Malus sylvestris. Classification (NCBI taxonomy): domain Eukaryota; kingdom Viridiplantae; phylum Streptophyta; class Magnoliopsida; order Rosales; family Rosaceae; genus Malus; species Malus sylvestris. The sequence goes on along the minus strand of NC_062269.1, from coordinate 40,972,057 downwards.
TTTAAAAATAAAAAATATTTTATTATTAAAATAATTAATGATGTTATTAATACCAATGGCCTTGATAAAAAATTGAAAAGGAATAAAGTTTTAATCAATGAAATAGCAAAATGAGGGATGAGAACTTAATTTCTTCTTTATAAAAAATTAAATTTGTATCAATAGTAAGTAGTGAATTGTTGTAGTGATTAGAGCATTTTTTGCACCTCACTACTTAATTACTTCTTTCGAAATTTTATACAATTTCTTGGTCAGTTCGTCCCCTTCATTTCCGAATTTGATTGAGATACGACATGTCTAGTGAGATACTTGTCAACACGGAAAATTAAAGTCGATGGACTTTAGACTTTTCGATAAAGATTATCCGCCCTGACTTTTCAGATTGCAAAATATTGCAGATTGATTTTACAGTGGAACCTTAATTTTTTTTTATAGTATCAGAATAGGTTATTCAAAGTGTGAAGTCAAAACAACCTCACGCGCTCCACGTCACTCCATTGTGTTGGCTACGTGCTAGACTTGAAAATTCAACATACATAAAGAAACGTGTTGAGAATGAGCCCCATATTGTTAGGAGGAAGGATTTTGCATGGGTTTATAAGTAAATTGAGTTACTCCAATCCTCGTATTACTAATTAGTTTTATGGTGGAATTTTAACTTTCTTCACAAAGTTTCAGTTATTTTTTGCTACTTTGCAATTTTTATTTTTCACCGATATGAATTTCGCAAATAATATGTATATAGTTTTCTTAGGTGAATGTTCGCAATTATTCTAAAGTACAAACCTCAGTGGTGAAGCTAAAATGAGGTTATTAGTTGTCCATCATCCCAACAACTTTAAAATTTCCATGTAATTTTGATTGTGTATTTGTATTTGACGCCTATAATCAGTTATGACAAACTGAATCATAGCTTTATTTTTCTAATATTGTTTTCCTTTATCATCCATGTCTTCATTTTCTCTCTTCTTGTATGCGATTCTATTATGCGAACCAAGTGCTTGATGAATTGCCTCAGTTGACAAGCTTTGACAATCTTCAATATTAGTCAATAGTTTTCTACAACTTCTCTTGACAAGCCTCTACTGATAAAAGTTGTTGTCAATATACATTTACATAAGTTTTTTACAAATGTCGGTAGGAATCGGCAGATGCTCACCAGGTGCTCAACGAAATGGTTTAATGAATTTTTTTTTTTTGAAATTATGACCCAATTATTTGAAATTATGACCCAATTATCGCCCATAGGAGTGGATCCTGTAAGCCTTATATGTATATTCTCATCTCTACCTAGCATGAGGCTTTTTGGGAGCTTACTGGCTTCAAGTTCAGTCGGAACTCTGAAGTTAAGCGAGTTTGCACGAGAGTAATCCCAGGATGGGTGACCCACTGGGAAGTTCTCATGTGAGTTCCCAGAAACAAAACCGTGAAGGCGTGGTCGGGGCCCAAAACGAACAATATCGTGCTACGGTGGAGTCGAGCCCAAGATGTGATAGGGGCCTGGGCCGGAATGTGACATAAGGAATCGCATGTCAAACATGCTCTATGAGAAAACTTATTACTAAGCCTTCTTTCGACAAGATTCGTTCGAATCCTCCTATTTTTCTATAACGGATTCAGGAGGACATTTATGGACTGATTCACCCTCCATGCGGACCATTTAGATACTTTATGGTTTTGGTTGACGCTTCTACACGGTGGTCACACGTGTGCTTGTTGTCCATAAGGAACGCTGCATTATCCAAACCGTTAGCTCAGGTTATTAAGCTCAGGGCTCACGACCTTGATTATTCGATCAAATTTATTCGATTAGATAATGCTACAGAATTCATATCTAAAACTTTTGATGACTATTGCATGTTGGTTGGGGTTAAAGTTAAACATCGCGTACCCCATGTTCACACCCAAAACAGCTTGGCAGAGGCTTTCATTAAGCGCTTACAAATGATTGCTAGATCGTTGGTCACCAAGCTTTCAATCGTTGCTTAGGGCCATACAATATTACACGCAGGAAAGTTGGTTCGCCTAAGGCTTGTTGCGACATAGCCATTTAGTGCCATTCAGTTGGTTACCAAATACGAACCCAACATGTCGCATCAGCGCATTTTTTGTTGTTTGGTCTATGTACTGATCTCACCGCCCTTACGTACAAAAATAGGGCCTCAGTGAATGATGGGAATCAATGTTGGATGTGATTCTCCTTTGATTATTCGTTACTTAGAACCTTTGACAGACGATTTGTTTACCGCTCGTTTTGCGAATTATCACTTCTATAAGACAGTCTTCCCGTCGTTAGGAGATAAGAACATCAACATTCCTGAAGAACGATGCAAATTATCGTAGACGACCCTCACTTTGTCTCATTTAGATCACAGCACCGCTCAATCTGAAAATGAAGTGCAGCGCATATTAGATCTCCAGAGCATAACTCAGAGCATGCCAGATGCTTTCACCGATCTAGCGTGAGTAACAAGATCACATATTATAGTTGCAAATACGCCTGCAAAGATGAATGTACCAAATGTATGACGGATTTCTCTCCTGGAGGTCCAGGACGCCAATTTTGGTAATCCATGTACATTAGCGGCTAGCTAATCATCTGCCCCTACACAAAAGCGTGGCAAACCTCTTGGTTTAAATGATTCACACCCCTAAATCCACGGAACAATGTCCCGAAGAGCCTACCGTGAATCTAACTATCGCTTACTCATTATATCCAACTCATGAGGAAATTCTAGATTATGAAATCGTCATAGAAGAGACGAATCTTTCTCCCGAGAATCGTGATATTTTGGTCTATTATGCTAGCTTAGATGATGTGTGGTGTAGAAATAAGATGATTGTCGACGATGCATTAGCATTTGCAGTAGTTACTGAGATCATGTTGAGCGATGACATTAAACCGCGTTTCGTTGATGATGTCGACGTAGAAATGATTGGTCAAATTGGAAATAAGAAATCCAAGTCAAACTCGATTCACTTGTGAAACGTAAAGTGTTTGGACCTGTAGCTCCTACTTCTCTACATGTGAAACCCGTTGGCTACAAGTAGGTTTTCATTCGAAAGCGTAATGAGAAGAACGAAATTGTGTGTTACAAAGCTCGTTTTGTTGTGCAAGGCTTCTCACAATGCCCCAGGATTAACTATGACGAAACTTATTCACCCGTTATGTATGTGATTACTTTTCGCTACCTTATCAATTTGGTAGTTTCCGAAAAATTGAGTATACAACTGATAGACATAGTAACTGCGTATCTTTATAGGGATCTTGATACGGAAATTTATATGAAAATTCCCGAAGGACTTACATTGACTGATTCAAATATTTCCAAACCCCGGAACACGCTCTCAATTCAATGAGGCGTTCACTCTACGGTTTGAAGCAATTCGGAAGAATGTGGTATAACCATCTAAGTGAGTATTTGACTAGTTAGGGATATGTGAACAACTAACTATGCCCTTGTGTGTTCATTAAGAAGTTATATTTCGGATTTGTGATTGTTGCAGTATATGTCGATGACATGAATCTCATCGGAACTCCTTAAGAGCTCGCGAGAACTGCCGTGCACCTGAAGTGGGAATTTGAGATGAAAGATCTGGGTTTGACTCGATACTGTCTCGGGCTCGAGATAGAGCATTGTTCAGATGGAATCTTAGTACATCAATCGAATTACACCAGAATGTGTTGCGCCACTTTAATGAAGATAAAGTGAAGCCTTCAAGTACTCCTATGGTCGTTCAATTGCTAGATGCAAAACGAGATCCCTTTCGTCCGAAGGATGATGATGAAGAGATTTTGGAGCCTAAAGTTCCTTATCTAAGTGCGATAGGCACTTTATTGTACTTAGCTCAATGCACTAGACCTGACATTTCCTTTGCTATTAATCATTTGGCAAGATACAATAATGCACCAACACGCAACCACTAGACTGGCGTGAAATACATCTTCCGTTACCTTAAGGGTACTACGGATTTGGGCTTGTTCTATCCTTACGGATCCTCGAGTGATGCCGCAACTTCTGGTTCTCGAGTCGATTCTCGCCTTGTTAGTTATGCCGACGCAGGATACTTGTCTGATCCACACAAGGTGTGTTCTTAAACGAGTTATGTCTTTACCATTGGAGGCACCGTAATCTCTTGGAGGTCAACTAAACAAACCTTAGTTGCCACTTCTGTCACATCCCAGCCTGGGTCCACCACATCCTGGTCTCGCTCTACCACCGTAACACGATATTGTCCGCTTTGGGCTTACCATTCCCTCACGGTTTTGTTTTTGGGAACTCACGAGTAACTTCCCAGTGAGTCACCCATCCTGGGAGTGCTCTGGCCTCCTTTTCGCCTAACTTCGGAGTTCCTACGGAACCCAAAACCAGTGAACTCCCAAAATGCCTCGTGCTAGGTAGAGATGAGAATATACATATAAGGCTTACATAATCCACTTCCCTGGGCGATGTGGGATGTAACAATTTGGTATCAGAGCCAATCCCTGGCTGGAAATGTGCCGACAAGGACGTCGGGCCCCTAAGGGGGTGGATTGTAACATCCCACGTCGCCCAGGGGAGTGGATCATGTAAGTCTTATATGTATATTCTCATCTCTACCTAGCACGATGCCTTTTAGGAGCTCACTGGCTTCGGGTTCCGTAGTACCCTTAAGCGAGAAGGAGACCAGAGCACTCCCAGGACGAGTGACCCACTGGGAAGTTGCTCGTGAGTTCCAAAAAACAAAACCATGAAGGAATAGTAAGCCCAAAGTAGACAATATCGTGCTACGGTGGTAGAGCGGGCCCGGGATGTGGTGGACCCAGGCCGGGATGTGACAACTTCGTCTAACCATGCTAAAATTCTCGTCTTACATGAAGCAACTCAGGAATGTTTTTTGTTGAGATCAGTTGTGAGCCATATTCGAAGCTCATGTGATCTTTACCATGTCGTTGATGTCTCAATGATGATCTTTAAAGACAACGCAACATGCATCAAACAACTCAAGAAGGGTTATATCAAAGGAGACAACACTAAGCACATTGCGCTGAAGTTCTTCTTTTCACATCAACAACAAAAGCATCAGAAGATTGAAGTCACGCAAATCTGCTCACAAGACAATTTGGCCGACCTTTTCACCAAATCATTGTCGAATACGACGTTTTAGAAACTTGTTCATGAGATTGGTATGTGTAAACTTTCTGAGTTGTAACATTGCTATTTCTCTTTGGAATTGTGTCAAACTCAGGGGGAGTATCCTGAAGAATACTTGCTTGATCTTAATGTACTCTTTTTCCCTACGATTAGGAGCATTTTTTCCACTGGGTTTTTGCTACCTAACTAGGTTTTAACGAGGCACCTACCTTGAGCTGGTCATATCCTTGATGACATCCCGTAGACGTTTCTTTTGACTTTGCATTTTTCACTCATTTTTCCTTAGACTATGGATTTTGTCCCTACTAGAGTTTTTGCCATAGCCTTAGGGTTTTTTAGTGAGATTTACTTATGCAGGTTCCTACCTTATTGAGAATAAGCGTTGTTCTTTAGAATTAGTGCCGACGAGCCGACTTCTTCAACTTCTGCATATGCTAGATCTACCTTGAGTATTTACACATTCAAGGAGGAGTGTTGTAAACTTTCCTAGTTTAAGTGTGATTGTGTAAATCCTAGATTAGTTTGATTCTACTTATCATTTTCTATTACAACTTGTATTCCTTGGGGATGAAGGAATTTCTTCTCTCCTTTACTACTATAAATAAAGGCACTATGTAGGAAGGATAACACACACATTCCCCTACAATTCTACAAACATATCTCTCTCAATCTCTTTTCTGCTTGCCACCGGCCCTCTTACCCTTGTCAGATAAAATAAACTACAACATATTAGACCTATTTTCTTTTCTTTTTTCTTTTTTTTGGGTAAATTACATAGAAACCCCTCAGGTTTGAGGTTTATTACAACATCATACAACATCTTTAAAACATTTCACTTTCATACCTCACGTACTATTTTATTTCAAAATAACACCTCCGTTAGATTTTCCATCTAATGGTCTGTTAAATGCTGACGTGGCTGCCACATTTGTGCTGATGTGGTTGCCACGTGGTAAAAAAAAATTTATACATTAACAATATTATAATATTAACTCTATTTAAAAAAGTAAAAAAATAATATAAAAGAAAAACCAGAAAAACCCGAACCCAAATCTCCTTCCCCACAACCCCACATCCCACCCCCACCCCCTTACCCATCTCTTCCTTCCCGTCCGTCCGTCCCCACCCCCTTACCCATCTTTCCCACTCTTCTTCTTCCTCCACACCAACCCCAACACACTCCCTGACACCCTTTTTTCAGTTCCCTCATTCCCTCTTCCTCTCCCTCTCTAGGGTTTGAACTTCGAATTCCACCCCTCTCCTGCCTCTTCCCCCGCCACCCTTCACATCCCGCCTCCCCGTGTCTCCTTCCCCTAAAACTCATATCCCCCTCCACCTCTCCCACCTCAAAGCCCTCACCTTTAATCACTTATCTGCCTTTTTTTCACTAGTTTTCTTAGAAACCCTTGCAACCAAAATACTTGCAACCCACTACCTGCAAAACCACAACCTATAACCCAAATACCTGCAACCGTCGCCCAGGCTGGGTCGCGGGAGCTTATCGTCGACTGGAAGGGCAGAGGAAGGCAGGTGGGTCGTCGCCTGAGGGGGGTGGGTCACAGCAAGTGGGTCATCGCGGGGGGGGGGGGGGGGAACGGACGGGTTTGGTTTCTTCTCCTTCTGGGGGAAGAGATTTTATAAATAGGAGTTACAGATAAGTGAAGGGAAAGGAAGGGGATCTGCGCTCGGGTTTTTCTTTTTTGTTTTTTTTTTTAATTTTAATAGGGTTAATATTATAATATTGTTAATGTATAAAAAAAATTGCCACGTGGCAACCACATCAGCATAAATGTGGCAACCACGTCAGCATTTAACAGACCATTGGATGGAAAATCTAACGGATGTGTTATTTTGAAATAAAATAGTACGTGAGGTATGAAAGTGAAATGTTTTAAAGATGTTGTATGGGGTTGTAATAGACCTCAAACCTGAGGGGTTTCTATGTAATTTACCCTCTTTTTTTTTTTAAATTCCTCTGCACTGTAAGGTTGTTAAATGATGTCCGACATTTTGGAGATTTTAAGCCCCCAGATTTCACTTCCAGGCTCCACTAGTACTTTTCTTAAATTTTTCTATTACTAGCTTAAAAAATCATTAAAAATAGTTAGAAACTCAAAATGGTCAAACGGCTTCTGAAGTACTTATAACATTTTCCTTGATGCTTATAAAAAATATCTCTAGTGAAAAGACCAACATTCACATTTTTCACAAAAACTGTGAGCTAATAGTTACTCTTATTTTTGGTTTTATGGATTGCTTAGAAAACCATCATAAACCCCGTTTTCAAAACATTTCACCGCACTGTAAGCTTCTTAGGAGCTGGCTTTAGAGTATTATTTAAGCCAATTCGACTTTGAAGTAGAAAGTTGTCCAGATCTTAATAGTTGTTGAGCCTTAATTATTAATCAAACTAGGCAAGCATATATCAAGCCAAAACACAAGCTGGTTAGCAGCATCTTGACGGAGAAAGGTAGCTAGGCATGCCTTGTCCATCCATGAGCAAAATTTTGGCCCAAAAAAAAAAGAATGATGAGCCCAATCCAACATCAAAACAGCCCAATAAGACTGGCCCAAGCAATGAGTTTCCGGTTTTGCCCTTGAAGGCAAGTCTTTGCCCGTTTAATCATCTCTCTTTCTTGATCTCTTTGTATAACCTCTATTATCGTTTATATTTTCATTTCAATTCCAATTCCACTATTTTTGCAATCGAATCAATCGAATATATCTCTCTCTCGACCTCTCCACCCAATCTCTATTTCCGTACCGTGTGACAGCTTGAGCCTTGAGTCGCCTAAGCAAATAACACGAAGAAGCTTCCTCCACAGCAGAAAAGAAGTGAGCAGCCATGGGCAAACTGGCCAAGTTGAATTCCAAGTCCAACAAAAGGAAAACTTCCAAGAGTATGCTCTCTTTTATTTTTGTCTTTATTATTAAAGTCATTTTCATTAAATAAAGTTATTATGTTGTTTTTAGTTAAAAAAAAGTTTGGAGAATCTCTTTTCATTAAAACTTTTTTTTTATTATACACTTACCACAAATTTGTATCATCACTCTAATAGAGGTATGACCCACCAACACATATGAGTCTCATCTCTAAAAATATGATATGAGACTTACATATGTTGGAGGCCCCTATCTTTATTAGAAAGGCAGTACAATTGTAATATAAAAAAATATGATAAGTATATCATTACTCTTTGATTGCACGTCCTTAATTCATTTTTTAGTTTTTGTTTATCCATAAAATCACCATCATTTCCGTCTTTTTATTATTTTTATGGAATGTAACCAACCAAGAAATGGATATGGACAGCGAAGGAGATATTATTAAATTGGAATTGGTCAATATCGTACCACAAGCACAAAAACAAATGGTCAATATTGTACCACAAGCACAAAAACAAAATTATCATCAGAGGCAATAATGGACTTAAAGTCAAGGCGTTCCCTATATATTCTTTGTAGTTTTCCCAATTCAAAATTCTACTGGGGTAGATGGATGTGGGTTTGATCAGCTGGTGAGGGCAATATATGCCATCCTTTTATGCTCGAGTTTGAATCGTCTTCTCCTGACTTAGAATAGGATATAGGAATACAACCCAATTGGCCTGATGATTAGCGAAGCAGTTGCATCGTGCTAGTTGGTGGTCTATTAAACCAAGAACTGAAGACAAGTTGGTTACTATAACAATATAATGAAACACTACACTTAACTTGAACAACAGAAATGGATTCCTCAAGATTGCTAATTCTCTTCATTGTTCCCGTTCTCTTGGACCTTCTTGCACCCACCGGAGCCCAAGTCAACGACGGTACATGCACTTATACAGCTGACTTCTGCTGGAGATGTTCCAACATCGGCACCTACGAAGACGGTGGCACCTACCAAAAAAACCTCGACACCCTCCTCTCCTCTTTCTCTTCCAACGATCAAACCAATTCCGGCTTTTACAATTCATCAATGGGGCAAGACCCCGACAAAGTGAACGCAATTGCATTGTGCAGAGGAGATGTGTCCCTCAACAACTGTCACACTTGTGTCAACCAGTCTAGTCCCTTTCTCTTCACGAATTGTTCGAATCAAGATGAAGCAATCGTATGGGCGGAGCGTTGCATGGTCCGATACTCGAGCAAATTAATATTTGGTATTCAGGAGGATGAGCCTATTAAGTATGTGCCTAGCCTGACTGACGCAGTTGATCCCCAGAAATTCGATTTGGTGCTCAATCTCTTTTTGGATACTTTGACTGAGAAAGCTGCGTCGGGGGATTCTCTTAAAAAATATGCCGCCGGACATACGATTATGCAGGAAAGTACGACAAACCAAACAATATATGCACTTGTGCAGTGCACTCCAGATTTAGATAAGCAAAATTGCAGTGATTGCCTTAAAGGGGCTATCTCAAAAATACCAGATTGTTGTGGTGGAAAGCAAGGAGGCAGAGTTCTTAAGCCGAGTTGTAATTTGAGATTCGAGGCAACTCTTTTCTACGAGCCTACCGCGGATTCTTTGGTGACTCTCCCATCTGTAAAAGGTATGGTTAAACTTAACGTCTTAATTACAAATATTTTTTTTTTCTTTGCTTTCTATATGCGACACTCAATAAAATGAACGCACCCATCTGATGCTGAGCAGGAAAGAAGAGTACCATATCAAAAGCAGTCATCATCATCATCGTCGTTGTTGGGGTTGTTTTTGTCGCTATGATTCTAATCGGAATATTGATTTCCTTAAGAGTGAGGAGACGATGGAAAAAACAAAAACTTGAAAGTAAGTTCAATTGTGATAATTGTCACATAGTCTCATGTATTATGCAATTATCTCAGTAGCGTTTTAGGACATATATGTTATGATTAAGCTGTCACTTTTCAGATGATAATTCGGATGACGATAGTCTGGTGGAGTCGTTGCAATATGACTTTGAAACTATAAAATCAGCAACTGATGACTTCTCTGATGCAAATAAGCTTGGACAAGGTGGATTCGGACCTGTCTACAAGGTAACAAAACACTATATTACAAGAAAAACGATTTACTGAAAAATTGTTTTACCCAACTAAGTTTTTATTTTTTCTCTGTAAACTTCAGGGTAGGCTACCAAATGGAAGATATATAGCCGTGAAAAGACTCTCTAAGAATTCTGAGCAAGGTGATCGTGAATTTAAAACTGAAGTCACGTTAGTTGCTCAACTTCAACACCGTAATCTAGTAAGGCTGCTAGGTTTTTGCTTGAAAGCAGGGGAAAGGATCCTCATTTACGAATATGTGCCTAACACAAGTCTGAATCACTTCATTTTTGGTACGTTTGCTCTGCCTTTTGGCATAATTCATAACATTTCCTCTCAATTTTATATTACTGAAAATTGTATCAACAAAGGAAAAACTTATGCATCATATTTCAATCTATTGCGCTTGTATTTAGATCCAGTCAATCAAGGATATTTGAATTGGGAAACACGTTACAAAATCATAGGAGGGATTTCTCGAGGGCTTCTTTACCTTCATGAAGATTCTCGTCTTCGAATCATTCACCGTGATCTTAAACCTAGCAACATTCTGTTAGATGAAGATATGAATCCTAAAATTGCAGACTTTGGCATGGCTCGATTGTTTACGATGGATCAAACTCAAGGAGATACTAAGACAATTGTGGGGACCTAGTAAGTATCCAAAAATTCTAGCTAAGTTAGTATCCTAAATTCATGTTTTTAATTTGGTGAATATAATCATGCAGTGGATATATGGCTCCAGAGTATGCAATTCATGGACGTTTTTCTGTCAAATCGGATGTTTTTAGTTTCGGTGTGTTAGTTCTCGAGATCTTAAGTGGTAGAAAGATTGCCAATTTCCGAAGTAGTGAGAATGAAGAGGACCTTTTAACCTATGTGAGTAAGAATATAATTTTTAATTTTACACATGATTTAACACTTAGTATATGAACTTTCTTTCATTAATGTAGTTCTCAACTTTATTATAGGCATGGAGAAACTGGAAGGAGGATACGGTGTCAAATATCATAGATCCTGTGTTAGCGACAGGATTAGGAACCGAAATAATGAGATGCATCCACATCGGTTTACTTTGCGTCCAAGAAAATGTGGCTAGCAGACCAACCATGGCTTCAATTGTTTCGATGCTTAATAGTCATTCTGTCACACTCTCATTACCTTCAAAACCTGCATATTATTTGCATAACAGTGAAAATGACACCACGGAAGGAACAAAATCATATGGATCTAAAAATTCTGCGGATGTGTCGATAAATGAGGACTCAAACATTACAGAGCCATATCCTCGTTAGTGGGGCTGATTATAAATGTAGGCTTTCTGGTTTATTTTTAAGCACAAGTTTGTTATAAGACGGGTAGTGTTATGTGTACTTAGAACACCGTGACCTGATCTATGATCCATAGAATCGTCCAGAGTTACGTGCTCAGAAGAACAAATGATTTGGTCAAATAAGAAAAAGAAAGAAACCACCAACTGCAGCTGAAGTTTAAATTTTCACAGATTGCATCGATCATAGAAGGACATGTGGGAAGCGTCCTCGATTGTCGTTTGCCGGCGAGGGCCTTGATGCTAGGGTTTTTATTCCCTCTCTTTTGAAAGTATTGTTTCGTTGAAAGTTGCAAGCTTTGACTCCCTTTTATTATATAAATTGTGTCCTCGCATGTAATATATATGTTGTGTGTTGGAACAGATATATAATTTCTATAGAAAATTAGATTTTAATTCTTAAATAAGATGAAGTTTAGAAAAATGTCTTATACATGATTAAAAATAATCTTAGTCTCTAGATTCTATATATAGGGAACTTTAACGAAAAGCACCCGGTACTGTTCACTTTAACGAAAAACCACATTTTTACACTAAAAAGTCAATCCTGGTACTATTCACTTTACCCTTTATTTTGTCCTTATCATTAAAACTCAAAGTTTTCAAGCCCTTTTCATTAGTTTTCCTTTCTATTTAATGTCAGTATATACATTCAATGTCTTTTTACTATATAATTTTATGGTTGCCACTAAGCAAACCCAAAAAGCTATTTTTTTTTAATAAACGATATTATCTACTCTAAGGTGATGAGGGATTGGCCTAAGCCTTACAATGGGCTAGCAATAATAATGTGGTTCAAATTCGCTTTTGACAAAAATAGAATATAAAACTTCTGACTTACAAGTGAAAAAGAATATTATTAGACTGTAGTACTAAGTGGTAGGTAACAAGAAGCAACCTTATATTGAGTACTGCTTTTGGTGATTATAGTGAACGATTCATATTATGTCAGCAACTATATATATGCTATGTTTGTGGATATAGAGTTAAGCAAAGTCAATTAGTGGGAAAACAAGTAGATGAGTTTCATTTTTTATTTTTTATATAAAAACAAGAAATTGTTATTAACTCTCAAAAAATCTCATTATACACTCATCACAAATATATTTTCTTTCTAATTTCCACAAAGTGGATCCGAAGAGGATCCTCTACATCGTTGAATCTAAATTTTTATATTTCTCATTGGTTCATTTATAATAATTTAAAACAAAATATAAATATACATATACATAGTATTGCCTTTTTCTTTGTGGTTGGCCTTCAACAAAAAATTGCGCATGAATTAGGCATTCGGCCTAATCTCCCTTCAAGGGTTTGAGAATTACTTCCAATAGGTGCCAAAACATAAATTCCACGTATAATGACAAAAAGTTGAGAGGTACCGCTTAGAAAAAGTCCAATGACATCTATAAGCTTATAAAGTCACATATAAACTTAAAAGACAGACTCTCTTTTTTCGGTAAACACAGAGACTCTTTCTTTGTTCATACGGGATTGGTCTATTTCTTGATTTAATACTAGATAATGACCACCAACTGTCACGCCCTAATCCCGACGTACGTCCAGGATCGAGATGTCATCAAATAACCATATATCTAACATACCCCGCCTTCGGGATATGAATAAAGCCTAATTCAATACTCGAATTGCGTTACAATTTTGGTATACTTTATGGCTGTATCTAATCTCCTCGTTAGACTGCCTACGTACCCACATTTGGGATCAAGCCATTCGTAGTTCGTCATTTCACTACAATCAAATATTCATCACATAGATCGCTATGTCTCAACAATATATCACAATGCATATCATACAATATTACAAAGAACAAACAACGGAGCACAATCATATTCACTAGTCTCAATGGTAAACAAGTATAATCATAATTACAATAACCATAGCCAACATCATTCCATAATCACCTCAAACAATAATGCCAACCATCGCATCATCAATATCACATACCACTCATCGAAATGTAGGGCTAGAGCGGCATAATTCGACTGAAGCCTACATCTCGGAATTTCGAACTACAAAACGGAGTCAAGACAACAAAGGGGATTCCGGACCATCACTCAACGAAATTCAACCCAGGATACGATTTTGGACCATCACTCAACGGAATCGCAAAGTAGAAGGGATTCCGGACTATTACTCAATGGAATCCAAACCATGATACAATTCCGGACCATCACTCAACGGAATCGTTGAGTATAAGGGATTTCGGACCATCACTCAACAGAATCCAAACCAGGACACGATTCCGGACCATCACTCAACGGAATTGTGAAGTATATAATGTATAACACCAATCAATGAACCAAGACATGAATCAAGTTACTCAAGTTACAAAGACTCAACGAAACGAGAATAAAATAATGACACAAGGGGTGAAACATGTTTCGAAGCAACAAACCCCATGACAATGGGTTAACGGTCCACTATTAGCCCTCGCATTTCATTACATCAATCCAATCATACAATACAAACCATATCTCCAATGTACAAGTCAAATCATACTTAATGAAAATAGATCAATAGTCAGAAATAAAAATAACACTTCAATAGAATTTACATTTAATAAACATAGGTCTATGGCATATATATATAATTCACATGTCAATATAAATGTCATTTATAACCCAAATCATATTCACAAATGATATTAATATAAGAAATTAAGGTAGTAATTACATCACATATATTCCAGTCACTCTCTAACCAATGTGACCCCACTAGACTTACTTAGTATCCTGTGGTACTATATTTAGTATTTAAAACGTTTCGAAACATATTGACCAAAAGTCAACTCTTGAGCAACGGTAAGGTCCACAACCCTGCGAAATTCGATCCGGAAGATCCGTACATCGGATTTCCGATCCATAACCTCCCAAAGTCCACATTATGCTCATAGAACCATATACTAAATTCTCATCGCGATCCAACAATCAGATCTCCGCCAATTGCTAGAATTAGGTAGCGGTTAACAATTAATTTTACAAACTTAGAAATCCAATTAGGGAAAATCCGTACGTTGGATTCTCGATCCGTAAGTTTCTATGATCCAAAAATATTATTTTCTATCACACATTACGGTTTGGTGACGATCCAACGGTCAGATCGTTGATTCATATTTTGACCAAGTAAGGTATCGTAATGAAACTAAGTCCAAACTATCAAATTACGTCATACGGTTATCAATTATGAAATCAAGGCATCTATTTGAACTTAAAAGGACATCGTCGGCCCACTGGCCAGGCCGCCGCCGCGGGTGGCGGTCGGCCGCCCCAACTTGCCGGAAAATTCAATTATTTTTAAAAATTACCAAAAATTACAGAAATGAAGATCTCAAATAGTAGAGCAAACTTTATACCTGTGGCCAAGTCCAATTTGGCCGGGAAGAGCTCCAATTTCACTCAAATCCGCCGGAAACCCTAGAAATGGGTGTGCCTCAATCCTACAATTCCATAGCTCCACCGCCCCCAAACTTGTTTGGGCTTTCATCCAGACCTCAAGGGGAGTTGAACCATGGTGGTAGTCAATGGTTTTGTCTTCACAAATGGCGGAATCGCCGTTGTCCACCCCACCACCCACCGGTGCATATCTCACGAATACAAGGCCAAAATAGCTCGATTTTAGGTGGAAAGATGAAGAGGGAGTAACGAAGTGATGATTGGTGGCGGTAAATCATCTCAATTCGTCGGAAAATTGACGATTTTCACCGAAAATTATACCGGGTCGCGATGGGTCAAGGGGAAACCGGTTTTCCCCCTCATTTTCTCATTCCCTCCTTTCCCTTCTTTCTCCCTCTCTAATTCGTCACTTCTTTCCTCTCCCCTCTTCTGATTCGTACCCCTCCTCCCTCCTTTCTCTCCCGCACCTCCTTTCCTTTTCTTCTTCCTTTTCTCAGCCACCCCCCGTGGCTTTTTCTTTAATCCTTTTTTTTTCTCCTTAATTAATTAAGGGCAACTTTTTAATTGTAGCTTTTTCACCTTGACATCTTTTGAGTACACAATCTCAACACTCTACAATTAATATAAATTCCAAAAATAATATAATAACTCCTTAATATACATACGTAGTTTGCAATAGTGAAAATCAGGGACGAGATTTCAAGTATGTATACTTAATTGGTTGAAGGAAAGCTCAAGTATGTATACTTATTGTGAGCTTGAAGCCTAATTGTGACTAACACTATTTTGGGTGAAGTGACTTTAATTTATTGTGGCATTGTGAGTCATTTTATATATAACGTCTTTGTAAACATATATATATATAATTACTAGAAATTTTGGAACACTATTTGCTATATTGGTCAAAGGAAAAAACCTGCAAATCAAATTAAGGGTCAGGAACCATTGGGACAATAGTGGATTTTGAGTTAGATCTGGCAATCGTGTCGTGTGTGTCGTGTTCGTATCGTTTTTGTGACATATCCGATATATTAATAGATTGAGTCATGTCAAATCCGTTAAAATGGAGTACTATGACCTGACCTATCTCGATTCATTAACATTAACAGGTAATAGATCTAACCCGTTACATGATAAAGAAAATATATTTTATTTTAATAAATAATTAAATAACATAAAAAAACATTTGTCTTTCAAATATCTACAATCTAACTGTGAAATACCAAAGCCGTATAACATAGGTTGTCTCAATTGACAACCCTAAATTTTAGAGTATTATTTAAGCCAATTGGAAGGAGGATACGGCGTCAAATACCAAAGCCGTATGAACTTTCTTTGTTTAATGTAGTTCTCAACTTTTATTATGGGCATGGAGAAATTGGAAGGAGGATACGGTGTCAAATATCATAGACCATATGTTAACAACAGGATTAGGAACCGAAACAATTAGATTCATCCACATTGGTTTACTTTGCATCCAATAAAATGTGGTTAGCAGACCGACCATGACTTCAACTGTTACACTTTCATTACCTTCAAGACCTGCATATTATTTACATAACAGTGAAAAAGACACCACGGACGGAACACAATCATAGGAATCTAAAAATTCTGTGCATGTGTTGATAAATGAGGACTCAAATATTACTGAGCTATATCCTCATTAGTGGGGTTGATTATAAATGTAGGCTTTCTGGTTTATTTTTTTAAGGGCAACTTTGTTTTAAGTTGGGTCTTGTGGAGAAAATTTTATATGTATTTTAAACACGTGGTTGATTCATTATCCATGAAATCTGTTCAGATTGACGAGCTCAGAAGAACAAATGTTTTGATCAAATAAGAAAAAGAGAGAAAAGACCAATTGCAGCTTAAGTTTAAATTTTCACAAATAGCATCAAGCATAGAAAGAGAAGGCACCGGATAAGTTACAAATATGTACATATACTTGAGTCAAAATAAACAAACAAGAGGGAGCCTTCACAAAGGTTGCTTAGGAGAAGTCTCAGCAGTCGGTAGAGCCCCAGAAAGAGAAGGCACCAGAGGGGGATCATTCGGAGCCTCAGTACTGGACAGAACCCTAGAAGGAGGAGGCATCAGAGGTTGATCATTTGGAGCTTCATTACGCGGTACAGCCCCAGAAGACGAAGGCAATAAATGCCTTTGGAACAAACCCACAAATCTCTGATGATCAAGTAAAACCTGACCATCAGATTCCTTCATCTGGTCAAGCTTCCTCTTCATGTTTGTAGCATAGTCATGTGCGAGCCGGTGCAACTGTTTATTCTCATGCTTGAGCCCTCTAATCTCCTGTTTTAGACTCATCACTTCAGCCGCCAATGATTCACTTGGCGGGTTCGAGCAAATAGGCGTTGGGCCATATTAGACACAGAACCTGTACACTGAACACTAAGAGCCAGAGAATCCTTAACAACCAACTCATCAGACCGTTTGGAAAGTAGTCTGTTATCTTTGGGAGTGAGAAGGTTCCTGGCCACTACCGCAGCGGTCATATCATTCTTCATCACGGAATCCCCAACGGTAAGAGGACCAGTAGGGGAGACGAAGGATGGGCGCCATATGTTGTCTGGAGAAGGCGGGGCTGCCTCTTCAACAAGGTTCAAGTCAAAACGACGGTCGGAGGGGCCAGACATTTTCAAAGGTGTTGAAGAGAGAAGAGGTCGGACAAATCAAGATCTTAGAAGTGCAAGAATGGAGCTTCTACGGGTGGATATTCAAGTGTGCTTTGGAACTTATTGTCAGCCCCTATAAAAATCTGCACTCGACGAAGCTTCAGAAATCGAAGAGGCGCCTGCTCAGAAATCGAAGAGGCGTTTGCTTTCTCAAAAGCTGGGCTGCTCAGAGACCACGAGGGTCGATCTCAAAATCGAAGAGGCGTTTGCTTTCTCAAAAGCTGGGCTGCTCAAAGACCACGAAGGCCGATCTCAGAAATCGAAGAGGTTTGCTTTCTCAAAAGCTGGGCTGCTCAGAGACCACGAGGGCCGATCTCAGAAATCGAAGAGGCACCTACTTTTCCAGCCTTGTCAGCACCTGTCACACGCACACTCAGCTTTGCGGAAATTATGGGCATTCTGTCGAAGATTTTGGGCGAAGTAGAAAGCACATGAATCGTACTGTTCAATCACCCACTTCCCACACGCAACAGTAGCTCATGGGTACCACATATAACTTTGCCAAAGTTCTCTAACAAAGTTGAGACTACTTTTCCAGCCTTGTCAGCACCTGTCACACGCACACTCAGCTTTGCAGAAATTATGGGCATTCTGTCGAAGATTTCTGGCGAATTAGAAAACATATGAATCGTACTGTTCAATCACCCACTTCCCACACGCAACAGTAGCTCATGGGTACCACATATAACTTTGCCAAAGTTCTCTGACAAAGTTGAGACTACTTTTCAAGCCTTGTCAGCACCTGTCACACGCACACTCAGCTTTGCAGAAATTATGGGCATTCTGTCGAAGATTTCTGGCGAAGTAGAAAGCACATGAATCGTACTGTTCAATCACCTACTTCCCACACGCAACAGTAGCTCATGTGTACCACATATAACTTTGTCAAAGTTCTCTGACAAAGTTGAGACTACTTTTCCAGCCTTGTCAACACCTGTCACACGCACACTCAGCTTTGCGGAAATTATGGGCATTCTGTCGAAGATTTCTGGCGAAGTAGAAAGCACATGAATCGTACTGTTCAATCACCCACTTCCCACACACAACAGTAGCTCATGGGTACCACATATAACTTTGCCAAAGTTCTCTAACAAAGTTGAGACACGTGAAGCTTGCATCTCTCACTACATCGCTCTGACCAAGAAGGGTAAAAGAATAGCAAAGAAACAACACTAACAAAGTTTAGACACATAAATTTTGAAGGCCTAGCTACCATATTATTACCCACAAGGGTAAAGGAACAGTACCACTGCTGGATAATTGGAAAGTCCCGGTGTGTCAACCTCTATGCTTCGTGGCAAGGTAGACTAGCAAACATGCCCAACCTTTACTCACATTCGAGAAAACACTCCCAACAAGATTGCTTGCACCAAAATCGAAGAGGTATCGCCCTCCGAATCTCGAGAGCCAAACTCCCAACATGATTACTTTCTCAAAAATCGAAGAGAGGGTAAAGGAACAGTACCACTGCTGGATAATTGGAAAGTCCCGGTGTGTCAACCTCTGTGCTTCGTGGCAAGGTAGACTAGCAAACATGCCCAACCTTTACTCACATTCGAGAAAACACCCCCAACAAGATTGCTTGCTCCAAAATCGAAGAGGCACCGCCCTCCGAATCTCGAGAGCCAGACTCCTAACATGATTACTTTCTCAAAAATCGAAGAGAGGGTAAAGGAACAGTACCACTGCTGGATAATTGGAAAGTCCCTGTGTGTCAACCTCTGTGCTTCGTGGCAAGGTAGACTAGCAAACATGCCCAACTTTTACTCACATTCGAGAAAACACTCCCAACAAGATTGCTTGCTCCAAAATCGAAGAGGCATCGCCCTCCGAATCTCGAGAGCCAGACTCCCAACATGATTACTTTCTCAAAAATCGAAGACACCGTTCTCCGAATCTCGAGAGCCAGACCCCCAGCAGGATTGCTTTCTCAAAAATCGAAGAGGCATCGTTCTCCGAATCTCGAGAGCCAGATCCCCGACAGGATTGCTTGTTCGAAAACCGAAGAGGCACCACTTTCCCAACTTCAAGAGTCGGATCTCCTTGGATAAAGCTTATCTGTAATCTTCACACGCAACATCAGCTTTCCAGATACCACAGACCACTTTTTCAAAGTGCTCTGACAGAGTTAAAACTTGTGAAGCTGGCAGCTCCCACTACCGTGCTATGACCAAGTAGGGTAAAGGAATAGCATTATTACTTGATGTTAGGGAGACTCCTATATATGTCGACCTTCATCCCCAACGGACAGGCAGACCTGCAAAAATGCTCAACCCTTCCTCTTATCTGAGAGGGCACTCCCAACGAAGCCTTTCGAAATATTCAGCTTTCTTTCCCTCCGATAATACCTCTGTAAACAAGTTATACTAGAGCAAGAATATCTCATATCATCAGGGTTAAAAGCAAGAGTATCCCATATCATGCTTTTTCCCTGTCTTTTCCTTTGGCCTTGTTCTTACCTGCAAGACAAGGAGAAAGAGAGCAATCAGTCAGCACTTGGAATCAAGCTTCCAGCTAGGAACTGACTGCCTGGAACCCCTTACCTGATTACTTACCTGGCATTGCTCTCGAGTACTCATCTTCAACATCTTATGCTTCCAGGGAAGATAGCGCATCTGCCTGAGGAACAGATAGGGCAAGTGAGAAGGATACAAGGAAGCATGTGGAGACAAGCGTAACAGCACACGTGCCGATACATCCACTACTCTGTCAAAAGCAAAAGTATCCCATATCAGCAGAGTCGAACGTACTCTAGATTTGATGGACTTGTTTTGACCCTCAAATTCTTCAGTCGGCCTTATACTCTGGAGGAAACCAGAAAACCCTCAAGCCCAGTTCAAGAATAAGCATGTGGAAAGTTACTTCTTCAAAAGCAAAAGTATCCAATATCATCTATTCTCATTTTTCTTCTCTTTATCCTTCATGCTGCCTACAAGATAGGGAGAATGTGAACAATCAGTCGGAGCTCTGATTGCTTACCTTGTCTGTTACCTCTTTCAGCAGATCCCTTAGCTCGGCGACTTGGGGGACTCCTACTACATGGTTTGTACCGCGCTTGACCAAGCCTGAAACTACAAGTAAGCTTCAAGTGACATTGATACATTACCTTGTGCATCTCCACCAGTTACAGATACCACCCCTGGATGGAGGAAGAGTACTTCCAAAGAAGATGCCACATCTACCTATGACACAGATAAGGAAAGTCAAGACGATACCACACTCCGGTACTTAGAAGTTTCGTGGTTACGAGATCACTCTCCCACAATATTTCCCACATTATTTGCTTGTAGCTAAAAAAACAGAACCAACAGAAACACGCAAATAAAAAAATTCATGAAATTTGTTTCTACTAATCTATAATTCCAATTTGAATTCGAATTCACAGGAAACAAATACATAAATCCATGAAAAAAATGTAGCCATATGTAAAAAGAAAAAAAGTGTGAAGTAGATGATTTCATCAGAGAGCTTACCTCTGCAATCGTTGCCGACTTGAAGAAATCAAGCATCTGTAGCAGCGTTCAGAAAGAGATTTGACGAAAATGTTAGATTGAACTGAAAGGAAAACTTCATTGAATAAATTAAACTAAAAATGGGAAGTTAAAAAAAATCCCAGAAAATGCTCCAACAAAACTGTAAATTTCCATTTGAAAAATGCTAAAATGTAAAGTGAATTGAAAGTACAGAAAAAGGAGGAATAAAAGGTAAAAGTTAAAGAATAATACCTCCCTGTACCTAGCCAAGTAAATCCTGAGGGGCTCGATATAGTCGTCAAACCCTAGTATGGCCATCGTCCACAACAAATCGTCGTCGTTGATGGTCTTTCGCTTTCTCCTTCTGGCTCTTATCGCTGGCGCTAGACACCCCAAAAAACCCCAATTCAAAATCAACACAAAAAATTCCGATTGAAAAGCAAAGTAAATAACAGTAGAGAAAGAAAGAGAGATAGAGAGAGAGAGGTGAAAATTACTCGCTGGTGACGAAGCTAATGAATTCGGAGACGCATTCCTGGACGGTGTTCGACTGATCGGCGCGAGTAGAGAGATGAGATCAGAAAGACAGAAAACTTAGGGTTTGAGAGATAAAGAAACTGAGGCAGAGGGAGACGGAAAGAAAGAAGCAGAAAAGAGGATGGTAACTGAAACCTTCCAGCAACTTCGTTCTTTTAAAATAACGTTATGACAAAATTACCCTTGGATACTTTTATGCATTCCTTTTAGCCGCTTTGAATTTTTTTGGCCGAGGGGCATTTGTGTCTAATATAATATGTCAAA